>NW_022900942.1:34186795-34188802 GCF_012274545.1 Fukomys damarensis | reverse complement strand
GCCGCTGTTCCGGTCGCGCGCTTTGGGGAGCGCTCCCCCGCACTTCCCGCTTGCCGCTGCCTGACGCCCTCAGCCCCAGGGTCCAGCCCTGTGGCCTCCAGGTAACGAGCATCTCTCTTTCCTCCGCACGTTAAAGATCGATTTAACTCTAAAACCCCTTTGGCAGGATCTCTTTTCCAGCAGGGATGAGGAAATGACAGGAGTTAGTGTGTGGGTTCTTTGAAAGGAAGAGTTGCTGCAGGGTAGGAAGTTGTACGATTGAAGTGGTTCTCTCTGTTCTGAAGAAATGGCATCTGTGCACCCGGGTTGGCAAGTGTTTCTTTGACGCTCGCCATCGCCAACTCGGCGTGTAGTGTTTCTTTTTTGTTTGGGAAGATGATGCTAGAACACTTATGTTGCCTTTGGTGAGAAGCGTGATCAGAATAACCTCAGCAGACATGCCCCTTTAGAAAACGTTTCATCCTCTCCGGTCTTGTCGATTGACCTTAGTAGTGAATGCTTGTGGCAGTCACTTCTACAAAGCAGTCAGTAGCATTGCTATTTATTTGTTAGTGTTGCAATTGTTGATAACAGTAGAAGCACCGTTGTTAGTGATGGGCTGGGCACTGTTTACTAAATAGATTATCCCAATAACCTTCTGAGGTTGGTACTTTTATTTTCTCCCAGTATATAAACGAGAAACTAAGGCTTAGGAAGGCTAACTCACCCAAGACAATATTTCAATGAAATATTGGATTCAGACTCAAGCAGTCTGACTTCAGAGTTCCACTCCCTCCTCTGTTCCTGAAGCGTTGCTAAGCTAATTGCAAAGTAATATTCAGACATTTTTATCTTTAGTTTTCAAATGTGCTGGAAGTTAGAGAAGAAATATTTATTTCCCCTAGGAAATAAATGTCTTGTGTATAGAAATGTAAGTGCTATAACTAGTTGTTAACAACACTATTGCTGTTATGTGGCTTGCAGACAAAGAAAAAAGTTTAATACTATCTTTTAATCTTGGATCTGTAATCAACTTTGAGCCCTGGTTTGTAAACTGTATCAAATTCTTTTGTGGTAGTTATAAAACCTTAAAAGTTAGAGAGGCCAGAAATGCTTGTACAACCTTTGTAATAGACTAATTGGCAGTGTTGGGCAATATTTTTATAATTTTTCCTTCTTTTGAAAGTAACATATTCCTGGTTAATAGGTATTAATAAAAAGACCTGGTTATGGGTTATACCCTTAGAAGATACTTGTGTATGTTTTGGTATTTTAAATATATTTAGGAAAATACATTAAAGGAGAAACTCATTTACCATTTCAGTTTTTTGTTAAGTTAAAAACTACTGCAATACTCCTCTTGCCTAATTCGTATTTAATCTCACATAAAAGCTTAATCTATATTAAATTTTATACTGTTAAACTAAAATTCTAATTTATGCTGATTAATTTCAGACAAACTAGCTATATTTTAAGACAAACTAAAACCTTTACTGAGCATTCATTTCAGAGAGGAAAATTCATGATATGTTACATTTGATTTTATAAAAATTGAAATATTTTATTAAAATTTAGTAGTTTATCTGAAAGTCATTTTTTATATGGCTACATACACTTCTTTTGATTAGTATTTACACAGTTCAAGAGTAATGAATATTATGTCATTTCTGTAGATAATGTTTAGGATGACATTTGATGTTACCTACATCTGTATGCAATTCAGATTGTCATTCTTGACCTAGAGATTTTAATTTAGAATATTTTAAATGAATGTTAATCATGATTATCCTCATAGCTTCTTTAGAGTATGTTGATGACAAAACTAGCAAGCATTTAGAAAGCAACTTCTGACCACTTTACAACAGTTATGCTTATGATGACATACAAGAGCACTGAGATTGTGATGTGTCCTGTGTGGATTATCTAATTGAAATCTCCAAGCAGCCCCTACTTTAGTACCGCTTGCTGTTTTTCCTATTTGTTTTTTTTTTTTTTTCTCATTGAGTTTATTGGTACATTTTAGGTATA
>NW_022900942.1:34176960-34186464 GCF_012274545.1 Fukomys damarensis | reverse complement strand
TTTTTTGGTCGGGGCTACTGGGGATCGAACTAGGGTCCTTGTGCTTGCCAGGCAGACAGCAGAACCACTGAGCCAAATCCCCAGCCCTAAAGCCAGCTTTTAAATCCAGGCAGTTTGACTCCAGGGTTTGTCCTTTGACCTTTTTTTTAGACTGCCTAGGTATGGGTTTTCTTCTGTAAACATTTAAATCAAGTAGTCAAGTTCATGATGATAATAAAGCTGTGAGGGCTGAATACTTTATATTACTACATACAATCGTGCAAAAGGGAATTCCTCTGCATTTTATTGATGAGGAAATGAGACATAGTTGTGTGGTACGCAGACTGGACTTCATGGACAAGTTTTTAAAATTATGTGTAGGTCAGATAGTGTTGAGGCCAGCTTGAGCTGTAATACAGCAAGACCCTGTCTCAAACATCCAGACAAATGTATGAATAGGGAACATTTGGGGACCAAATGTATGACAACATTTGATTCTGTGCAGGTTAAGTAAGGACCTTAAACCTAGTTCAATCTATTGTCTCCATCCTTTTTGAAAAGAAAGGACTTATCACCAAAAGGGAGGGATGTCATAATTATAACAAAAAAAAGAATAAATTTAGTATTATGAACAACTATATCATATTGTCCAAGTTTCTCCTCATTTGATCACTCAGACCACTGAAAATATTTCCCAGACTAACAGCAGCTGTGGGACTGTTTGGGTACACCTTGTTGACAGCTCATAAGTTAATTAGCTGAGGACAGGTTCAAATTCTTATCTGACTGGCTGCAAAGCTTATGCTGGTTACACCAAGTCATGGCCTGTCTAGTGAGTAGTGTTAAGTGTTTCTGTCTTTAAGAGGTTGGCCCTGTATCTTCTTTCTTCACCCATGTCTGCCCTGGGGCCCTAATGAGAGTTCTCCAGCAGCCCAAGGCCTCATAGTTTCACTCCCATTCAGGTTTGTAAACACCACCCTGAAGGGAGTTTCATTTCCTCCCAGTTAGAGAACACCCTACTTTTATCAGCCCTTACTCCTTAGAAAGGGCAAGGTAAGGTGAAGGACAGTGGCCACAGCAGGGCAAAAACCGGGCATATCCAAAAAACTCTGGGTTATGCAGCTTGATTTTACATAATTAAAATTAAATTTGCCACCTTCTTTTGTTTCCTGTTTTTACTTATTTTTCTAGTTCTCCTGTCATATCCGTAAAACATAAGATGGTAGGGGTGTTTTCCCCCGTATTATCATTCCTCCAGTTGGTAATAAGCCCATTTGTCAGACTTTCTTTGTAACTGTTCTGAGTTCTAATATTTGGCAAAAATCGGTCTTCTAAGAAGTTTTTTTTGCTTTTTTGTTTTTCCCTTACATCTACTTGTCTTAAAGATACCATTAAAATTCTGTGATGTGGTTGCACTTGCCTGTAATCTCAGCCCTCTGGGAGACTGGAGCAGGAGGATTGAAGGTTCCAGCTGAGCCTAGGCAATTTAGTGACTTAGTGAGACTCTATCTCAGAATACAGTGGACCCTCAAGTTACAACTGGCATTACCTATGAACAACTTGGGTTAATTAGGTTAATTAAAGATTCATCTGCCTCTTGTTATCTATGTCGTATACCTAGGTAAACATCCAGATCTCTGCTGTATTGACAGTTTCAACCAACCAACCAACCAACCCTCAGGAACCTATCAAGTTCAAAAGTCAAGGGTCCACTGTAAAAAAAAAGCTGGGATGTAGCTCAGTGTGAAGGTTCTAGGTTCAATTCCCAATTGAAAATAAATATATAAAGTTACTTTTATGTTTTATTTTCCCTATCACTTAATAATAAAATTCCCTATAATATGAGTAACATTTCAACTCTTTATTTATCATACTGTTTTACATATATATTCTCTCATTTGATAATCACATGAGGTTATATTTGACACATGATGTTACCTCTACTGTACAGACTAAATTCAGTACTTGTAACTAGGAGCTGAAAATAGAAGTTTATATATCAGAATGTTAATCTAAACTGCTAATTGTAAGATGTGTTTTTTTAGATTGCCCTTTACTTAAAATAAAGTATATCTCATACTGTTTTTAGATTTGCCTACCTCAATTAGGCAGTCTACCTCTTTGCAGAGTAGATTTTAGTGATAACCTAATTTTCTGGTGCCAAAGATTTCATTGTGGCAAAGAAGGCTGCCTACTGTGGAAGAACCAACAAACATATGATCAGTTCTTCTAAAACTTTTAAAAGGCAAATGTGGTGGCGCATATCTGTAATCCCACCACTCTGAGAGGTTGAGGCAGGAGGATCTCAAGTTTGAGCCCAGCCTGGGTGGGCAGTTCAGCAGCTTACAGAGACCTTGTCTCAAAACCACACACAAACACACACACACACACACACACACACACACACGTACCTGCACACGCACACAAAACCCACCCAAATAGAACAAAACACTTCACAACCCCACTTCTTAATTATTTGCTTTTGTTTTTTTTTTTTGAGACAAGGTCTCATCATGTAATTCAGGCTGGCTTTAAACTCACTGTGTAGCCCAGGCTGACTTCAAAGTTGTGATCTTCCTAGCTAAGCCTCCTGAGTGAAAACCCTACCTTTTTAAATGACAGACAAAATTTAGAGTTTTTCCTCCACTCACCTGAATGTCAGCTGTCCTATTTTGTTAAATACTGTTCATTATGTTGGGGGAACTGGGAGAGGGGCCTACTTGGTACATTTTTTTCTACCACTGTATTGCTATAATTAATTTTTTAGTGGTAGGTTATTGTTTGGCTAATTATTAGAAACATGGTAGTAACTGCAGAATTTCTATAATCAGCCAGTTGCTAGCACTTTCTATAAAACGTTAATAAATAGAAGGAAAATGACATAAATCTTTCATGCAACACAGTCCTGAAAAGATCTGTAGTGAAAGTTACAATTTAAAAGTGGCCTTTAAAAATTTGTTATTTAAAGGAATTCAGTAAGGAATCTTGCAAAGTAGATTTTGTTATTTAAAAAAATAAATAAAGTCAGTGGAGTTTGCTTAAAACAGCTTGTACTCCTTTTCTTCTTGTCTTTTAAAATTTAATTTAATTTAATTTTGTTTCATTGAGACAGGGTTTTGCTACGTAGACCAGGCTAGTCCTGAACTCAAAATCTTCCTGCCTCAGCCTCCTGGATGCTGGGATTACAGGTTTGCACCATCATCTCTAATTTATTGTTAGATTGAAATAGTAAAGATATTTCATAGATATACAAGTTACAAAAAAGAAAACCTTGGGTAGCCTATATTCTTTATGTTTTTAAATTTAAAAACAAACAAGAAAATGAAAGTTAGATATTTTTCTTGGTTTTGACCATGTTTGTAGTCTTTCGGCTTTACTGATGGTAGAACAACATTAAGAGTATTACTTGCTTCATGAGAGCTAAAAAGAATGGACTGATGTAGGTGTAGTGGGAATATGAGAGCAGTACTGCTTCATGTCTCTTTCAGGTCTTGGCATGTAGTAGGTGCGCAGTAGATGACTAAGTAAATAAGCCAAGGCTTAAGGTGAGGATGAATCAACTTCTCCTTTACAGCGGTCACTTAGTCACACATTGGAACCTGCCTCTCCTGCTCAAAAAGAAGAGTAATGCTAAATGAAATATGAAGAAACATGGAGTCAAATTTGAGAGCAAGAACGGGAAGTCTCCATGTGCAGGACTGAAGAAAGATCCTCCAGCAGTGAGCTGGAGTTAAACAAGTGTCCCGTGGGTGAACAGGGAACAATAAATACAATATAGGAGCAAATATTTGTTGCTTGCAGGAGATAGAAACTGATTTCACATGCCTGTTCAACATTAGGAATCCAAATTAGACTATGAGAACTGGGAAAGCTCTGTCATAAGGGGCTGAAACCTGCATTCTTCCTGGGTTGAGGTGAAAGTTAAGCCCCTTACTTCACACCATAAGAATCTTATTCCACTTATTTGAATTTGGGTTTGGAATTCTACCCCTGGAGTATGTAGCCATTTCAAACAAATTTAGAAACTAGTTTTAGGCTTTTAAACCTTTTGTATTTCATAGAGGCATACTTACTACCTCCAAAGTTTGGTTTCCATAGCATATAACACAGATTTTTGTCAAAGGTCACTTCTACTTTTTAAAAATAGCTCATAGATAAGAGTTATGCCATGAAAGAGACCAAAAATGTTTAGGCACTAAAGACATTAGAATAATCTGGAAAGGTCTTGAAAAAGTTTTTAAGCATTTAAAACAGAATTTTAAGTTACGAAACATGAATAGGTGAATCAAAAGATTCAAGTACAAAGGTAGACATAAAATAATTGAAGTAAACAAATGGCATGAAATAGGTAACTGTGCATTTATCACTGTGATACGATTCTTTTAATTCTTTTGGAAAGATACCCAGCAGAGGGATGGCTGCACCTATGTTCATAGCAGCACGGTTTGTAATAGCTAAAACTTGGAAACAGCCCATTGGCCCATCACTTGGAAACTGGATAAAGAAGATGTGGTTTTTCTATAACGGAATACTACTCAGCCATAAAGAATGAGAAATTAGATTCATTCATAGGAAAATGAACACATATTGAGGATATACTCCTAAGTGAAATAAATAAGTCACATGTGTAAATACTGAATAGTTTCTCTGGTGTGAAAAATTATAATAGTACATAAGATCCTAATGAGATAATTGACAATGTGAAATAGGAAAAAAAGGGCTAAAGGTGTAGGGAAAGTGGGGAGGGTAGGGGAAAGGGAATAAGGGAAAAGAAAAAAACATGAAAAATGGAAATAAAGTGTTTGTAAATGGGGAGGGGAGGAGGGGGTGAAGGAAGGTCAGGGACACGGGAAAAAAGTGAGAACCAAGACCTGTCATGTAAAGGTACAAGAGCCCAACAATGAATGTAACTGTACTGTATATCTAAAATGTACCAATAAACAAACAAACAAACAAACAAAAAAACACAATAAAAACAGAGACCAAGAGATGAAGGGATGGGGAAGGGAAGAGAATTAAGAATGAATTAAGATATATTATGTACGTGTATCCACTCTCCATGATGAATATAACCATTATGTATTGCAAGCACGTACTGATAAAAATAAAATAATAAAAAACAGAAAAAAAAGAAATAGGTAACTGAAGAGCTATGAGAAGTTAGATAAATTATTTAATGAGTACATCAAATTTTGTCTTAAAAATTAGTTTTTAAAGGAAGGGAGGGAATATATTAAAGAATCAGGAACAAGGTAACTAAAGGCTCAAGGGTTGAAAGATTTGAAACAGGAAATAGTAGGACTCTGAAGCATCTCTGAACTTTAGTTTTTTTGTTGTTGTTTTGTTTTTTCTGCTTAAATTAGGTGATATCTAAGACTTACAGTAACTCTCGTTGTGATCCAGGGAAAATCTGGTTAAGTATGTAAATCCATTAATTAGAATAAAGCACAGTTTGAAGTTTGTGTACTTCAAAATACACACACACCACAGCATGTACACTTGCACGCACACACACAAAACAAATTTTTCTGCTTATGGAAGAAGTATTATAAAAGGTATCAGGGTCATAATTATATATTAAAATAGTATAGTCTTATCTGAATTATATTTGGTCTTTGTCCATGTTTCTGGCACAGAGATCCTAAAACTGTTGGAATTTGCTAAGTGCTAGGAGATACTTCTGTTACTCTTGATAAACCCCCTGTGATCCCATTGGTGGCCTGGGGAAAGACTAAGTGACAAGAGGAGTGGAACATTCTGCCCCACCCATGTCCTCTGGGAAGGGTGGTGCTGGACCTTGTGCTCTATAAAAACCCTCGCACAAGATTTCCAGAGCTGTATTTCTGAACACATGAAGGTGCTGAGCTCCTGCAGTGCCTCCTCTCCTCTAAACCTTGCCCCATGATCTGTTTATCTATGTCCTTTATTATCTTTTATAATCTGGTGTGTTAAGTAAAGTTTTCCCTGTCCTAGCAAATTATTAAATCCACTGAGGAGGTAGTAGTGGGAACCCAAATATAATCTTGCTGGCTGGAAGTGTAGGTGACAACCTACTAGTTGCAGGTCACATTTGAAGTGGGGGCAGCCTTGGGATGAACCTATATCCTCTGGGGTCTGCACTGTCTCTAGGTAGGGCCAGAATTTAATTGCATTATAGGACACCTGGTTGGTATCTACTGAATTATTTAATGTGAACAACAACAGCAACAACAACAACAACAAACCCTCACATCTGATCGCAGTAGTGTGCTGTGTTGAGAGTATAGTAGGAGAGAAACAACCTGTCTTCAGAATTGGTGTCTGATATGTGTGAAGAGAGGGAAAAAACAGCTTGTTTTTCCTTTACAAACAGATTGTAGGGAACCATGGTGATTTTATCATTGTTTCTTTGAAGGCCACACTACAGCTGACTGGATTAGTCTGGTCATTAACTTCCCACCTTATAAGCTATGTGCAAGAACTACAAGATGATCTAACTGCTTGTCAGGTCTTAAAGAATAGCATTTCTGTCCCTATCTCAATGTAATGTCAGAAGTCCCTTTCAAGTACTGTGCAACATACATGTTTTATTTTGATCCCCTTAATAACCTTTAAAGTTAATCTTTACATATTTGTTAATTTTACCCAGAAGGACTATTTCTAGCAGTGCCAAAGACACTGGGCCCCGTTGAATAAAACATTTCTGTCTTTACACAATACCTGGCTATTCTAGAACCGAATAGCTGGACCACTATGACCTAATGAAAGCATTCCAAGGATGAAGTTTCTGGACTCCCCTCCTCATGTTAAAATACAAACATGTAATGAAAAAAGTAAAAACCCCAGCCTTTCACCCTGATGGTGCAGTTCTCTCTTGAATTTTCCCACTGCTCTCTTGGAGATTATTATTGTTTATTTATTTTTTTATTTTATTTTATTTTATTTTATTTTTTGGTGCCAGGGATCGAACTTGGATCTTTTTGCTTGAAAGGCAGGCGGCCGGATCTTGGAGATTATTGCTAAATTCTTTTTACTCCTAGGCTGTGCCCCCACGGCATAGATAATTTTGTTCATTAATGTTTCTAGCTAAAAAATTTTTCATGTATCTTTAAACATTTGAAACAAGTCTAGGTCAGTTACATTTCGTGCTTTCTTTCAAAGAAGGAATAATAGCTGGGCATAAGTGGATACATCTGTAATCCCAGCTACTCAGCAAGGTGAGACAGGAAAATTACAAGTTTTGTCTGGTTAACTTAGACAAAGATAAAATATTTTAAAAGGGCTCAGGATAGCCAGGCATGGTGGCACCGGCCTGTTATCTCAGCACTGGGGAGGCAGAGGCAGGAGTATTGCTTTAAGTTTGGAGTTTGAGTTCAAGGCTGGCCTGGGCTACAAAGTGAGTTCAAGACCAACCTGAACTGCATAGGGAGACCTTTTTTCAAAAAGACCCCCCCCCAAGAAAAAAGGACTGGGACTAAGGATGTAGGTCAGTGCAAGCAGGCCCTGGGTTCAATCCCAGTACCACAAAAAAAGAAAAGAAAGAAAGATGGAAAGAAAACAAAAGAAAGAGACAGTTCGGAAAGATAGAAACCACTGTTCTCTTAATTTTTATATCTTTAATTTTGACATGAATATATAAAATAAACTCGTAAAAAGTGAATAAAATTAAATCAGAAAAAAATAAACCATATGATTTTAGGTTCTCTCGATTTTGCTTTCCCCAAATGAGAAATTTAGGTGTCTTTTAAAATGTTCAGATAGTGTATAAATGCAGTCTCATTAAAATTTGCAGCCCAGGCTTTAGCTCAGTGGTGCCATACCTGCCTTGTAAGCATAAGATCCTGACTTTGATGCCAGGTACCCAAATAAATAGATAAATAGATGAGTGAACTTGAATGCATTATGAAGAATGAATGTCTCATAGTGGTGTTTTCAACACAACCATTGTGGGTTTTGCTGTTTTTAGATACGGCTTTATATGAAATCCTTGCTGACTTTATTATAAAGGCTACAAATCTTTCACTTCTTTGGTTGGGTTCAGAGCAAGAATATCTTCTATGCATCTATCATATTCAGAACTTTAAAATATATAATACTTCTGTACCATCTACAACATATTTTCCAACTTCTCAGTTGTCTCAGTAATGTCCTTTATAGAATATTGCATTGTTTTCTGATGTGCACTCCAGTCTGTGATCAGGTTTTACATTTAATTATCATCTGTTAAGTTTTAAGTTGCAGTAGTTGTTAGTCTTTCATGACATTAACATTTTCTAAGAAAAGATTACTTTGTACTGTTTTTTGATTCTTGATAATGTGAATAATCAGATAAGTTTCTTGTAATTGTAGTCATATTTCAGTACCACATTTCTATGAAATAGATGAAATAAATCCATAGAGACAAAAAGATTGGTGGTAGAGGAAGGGAAATAACTTAGTGGGTATGATGTTGCCTTATAGGTGATAAAAATACTGTGAAACTACATGGAGGTGGTGATTGTAAGGTTAAGAGTTTCTTTATGCCTTTGACTCACTTTCAAATAGTTAATTTATGTTACCTGAATTTCACTTCAGTAAATATTAATTTTTAAAAATCTTATGTAAATGGTTTTGCTGCTCCCTAATAGACTGTAAATTTCCTAGTAAATAGAAATTTCATTTGAAAAAAATGTAAGAAATAAAAAATTTACTGCATGATAATTGCAGTGATTCAAAGACATAAACATCACAAATCCCAGTTCTCAGTAGGAAAATTGACAAGCAGAAGAATCTATTACTTCAAAATATTAACATTTAATTTGTAGTTTTTAATTTTGAAAATTCTCACATTTATGATGAGTACAAAAGGACAACGGTTACTTCATTTTTGCAGGGGGAGGTACCGGGGATCGAACTCCAGTCCTTGAGCTTACGAATCAGGCATCAGAACCACTGAGCTAAATCCCCAGCTCAACTTTATATATTTTCAAGCCAATTTACATGATTTCTAATGTTAAATAACAGGTTTTCTGTGACAAAAAAAGTTCTGGCATATTAAACTTTGAAAAGGCCAGGGGATTTAGCTCAGTAGCACACACTGCCTCACAAGAGCAAGGTCCTGAGTTTGATCCCTGGTACGAAAAAAAAAAAATTAAACTTAACATTTAAATTTAAACATTAAAACTCTAGGTGTAGACACTGTGATTCCACTCATCTAACTAAGGCAGCCAGGCTGGCTTCACTCTGTATCACCATGGCCATCATTAAATCTCAGCTGTAGGTTTAACAGGGCCACTGCAAGCCTTCTGTTTTCCTGTAAAATATAATGAAGCAGAAACCTTTGGCGTAAGAAGAAAATGGAAACAAGTACCATTTGGTATGTATTTCTGATTAACAAATAAACAGGGATATCCCTCCCAGAGTAAATAAATAAATGTATTTCTGGGTCTAGCTTAAGAATTGGAGGCTGGAGATTTAGCTCAGTGGTTCTGCTGCCTGCCTCACAAGCACGAGGTCCTGAGTTCGATCCCAGGTGAAAAAAAAAAAAAAAAAAAAAAATTGGAAAAG
>NW_022900942.1:34168205-34176884 GCF_012274545.1 Fukomys damarensis | reverse complement strand
AAAAAAAAAAAAAAAAAAAGAATTGGAATAGCTCCTTGTCCTCTGAATGTGAATGTTCCAGCTTTCCTGTTATTTACCTTTTCACCATAAAACTAAACTCCCAGGCTCATAAAATGGAGCTCACCTTGCTGTTTAGTGGATGTTTCCTTGTTTCTTAACCTCTCTATTTCTTTTTCTTAAAAATGGGAGAGATATATCTCATCTCACTCGTGTAAGATAGAATGGTTCAGTGTTTAGCACAGTCTGGCATATAGTAGGTAGTACTTACAAAGTAGCAGTGATTATTATCCAGAAATTTAAAAGAGTTACCAGGAAAGTTGTCTTCTGCCTTTTTACAACTGCTATAATCTGTGAACATGTAAATATGTTATCAAAGGGCATTTTCACACATGGAAAGTAAGCTTTCTAAATCTGCCTTTGAAAACTAACACCTGATGTATGTGCATTTCTACACGTTTCTTTTTTTTTCAGCTTTAATTGAGTTTATTGGTACATTTTTGGGATACAGTACAGTTACATTCATTGTTGGGAGCTTCTCCCTCTACATGACAGGTCTTGGTTCTCATTTTTTCCCCTTGTCCCTGCCCTCCCTTTACCCCATCTACAAACACTTTATTTTCATCTTTTCATTATCTCACATTTTTTTCTTTTCCCTTATTACCCTTCCCCTACCCATCCCACCTTCCCTACACCTTTAGCCCCTTTCTTCCCATTTCACAATGTCAGTTATCTCATTAGGATCTTATGTACTATTACAGTTTATTCACACCAGAGAAACTATTCAGTATTTACAAATGTGTGACCTATTTATATACTCCTAAGTGAAATACATGTTTCTTAACAGTGCTTTATTTGCTTATTTCACCAGGTGAAAGAAAAAATGTTTTCCCGATTGAGATCAGTTGCCACTCCTTGTGCTGTGGCATGCCGTCATTTGCACACGAAAGAGAAAGGAAAGCCACTCATGTTGAATCCAAGAACAAACAAGGTTAGTAACATTAGTGTTTTCTCTCTTCTTATAGGATTAATATATTTTAGACTAACAAGGTATGAAATTTTTGTATTTGATAACTTTATCCTAAGACCTTTCAGAGTTATTTGCTTCTTTACATGAACTTTTCATTCTTCATATAACAGAAATCATGGCTGCTTTATTCCTCCTAAATTTCATTCTTTACAACTTTTACCACCCGAAATAACTTGACTTGATTCTTATTTCTAGCTAGTTTAGGCCAGCCCTCTAGCCAGGACTGTTTTGCCAGATGTGGTATATTTAAATTTATCCAGGTATTCATTCGCCTTGGGCTTATCAGTTAGTTCTTTGGAAGGTGGGACCAAAATTGTGAAATGAACCTTTATCTAAAATCCACCCTACCCCAACTCCCATCTGGCTTTTTGGGCACAAGTTATTGAATATAAATAATTTTGCTCATTAATTGGTCTAGTGCTTCATAGAAGAGAGTCCCTGACTCATTTTGTTATCATCTTTAGAATGGAAGTGTTAGACATTATTGAAATCCACTCATGACTTCATCCTTTATCTAAGCTGGGTTTGGTGGGTATGTTAGTTACTTTTCTCTCATTGCTGAGGCAAAATACCTGACACCCAGAGTTAGAGGGGAAGAGGTTTATTTGGCTTCTCGTTCGTAGAGGTTTCAGTCCATAATCAGCTGGCTCCAAGTCTAGGATGGCAAACGGGCATTGCAGAGGAGAGACAACATGGCGCACACACAAAAGGCAGCAAAGGTAACAGATTAACACAGTCTCCCTGCCCCTTTTATCTTATTCAGAATACTTAGGGTAGGTAGCACTCACATCCTTAATCGTAGCACCTTTGAGCCTAGCATTGCATCATGAATCAGTTCCAGCTTCACACACTCTAGATCAAGCCTAGATGATCTAGATGACCACATGAGGCTACAGGGGGACATCTAGACCCAAACCATAACAGTGAGCAAATCCTTCTCTATTTTTTAGTGGCAACATTAAATAACAAACTTAATAGTTAAAAGGACTGGACTTAGCCCTATAGGCATGTACTACCATGCCTAGCAGAGGCAGGACTTCCTTGAGTTTAAGGCCAATCTGGACTACATAGTGAGATCTTTTGTCAAAAAACAAAGAGGTTACAATTCTAGTTTCACCCTTGGTTTGCCAGGTGACTGGGAGTCTGACCAAGCTCTCCAAGCATCTTAGCAGAAGTTATCTGAAAAAGAAGAACAAGAAACATAGCTCCTATTTCATGATGTTTTCAGGGCATCAGATAAAATAAGGCTTTTGATATGCTTAACGTTGTGTCTGGTATATGGTTAAAAAATGAATAAATAGTGACTTTGGTTGTGACTCAGTGGTAAACTACATGCTTAGCAAGAGCAAAGCCCTGGGTTCAATCCCAAGTGCAAAAGAAATTAATTAAGTATAGCTTTGATTAAATATGTATTAAATAATAAGTAAATATAATTCAGGAAAGATGTCTTAAGGAAGCTTGCAAGAGGATGCATAGTTTATTGTAATATATGAAATTTTTCTTTTTCAGGAAAGGTATGTTCAAATTTAAAGTGTGATTCATTTGAAAAGAAAAGTAATCAAAAATTTGGGAATCCCTAGCTGGGGTGGTGGTGCATGCCTGTAATCCCATCACTTGGGAGGCTGAGGCAAGAGGATTGTCACAAGTTTGAGGCCAGTGTGAACTACATAGTGAATTCAAGGCCAGCCTGAACAATATAATAAGACCCTGTCTCAAAAAAAAAAAAAAAATCAATCCCATCTCTTATTGGCAAAATAATGAACTATATAGTATAAATTTTCAGGGTTTTAGACTTACAAAGGATAATTTGACCAAGGGTCATGCAGAGCACTTCATCTTTTTATTCTTGGTACCTGACAGAGTCAAAATTCAGCAAGCAGTTTGTCTTAGTTACTTTCTTGTCACTGGGATGCAATACCTGATAAAATTCTAAGAAGGAAAGGTTTATTTTGGTTCCTAGTCTGCAGAGGTTTCCAGTCCATAGTCAGCTGGCTCCAGGGCAGGGCAAATGGCAGAGGAATATAGTAGAGCAGAAACTGCAGGGGGACATCTAAATATGAATCATAACATTCTGCCTCTGCCCTCCAAAAGGCTCATGCCCATCTCTTTATACAGAATGCATTTAGTCCATCTCTAAGTGTTAGCAGAGTCCTGATAGTTTCAGCATTGCCATAAAGTCCAAATGCAGTCTCCTCTAACATATAAGGCAAACTCTTAACTGTGAGCGCCTGTAAAAATGAAAAGTTAAACACTGCCAACATACAAAGGCACAGGGTAAACGTTCCTATTCCAAAAGGAAGAAATAGGGGGATAGAAAAGAACGGGACCAAAGCAAAGCTGAGATCTAGTGGGGCAAATACTTAAAGCCTATATAGTTCCATGTCTAGCAACCAGATCAAGTTGTGATGAGATGTGAACTCCAAAGGGCTTAGGAGATGCCACCCCTGTGGCATTTAGAGGGTGATTGTAACCCCTCATGACTTTTCTCTTGGGCCAGCTTTGCTCATTCCATGGGGCTTTCCTGAGACATTCCACATTCCTGGCTTTCCCAACATCCTGAGTCTCCAATGCTTTATGCAGTGCCTTCAGGGGCATACTGTGTGGCCTCCCAGGCCTTCTTCTGCAATCTGAGTGAAAGCCTTCCTGACCCCACAATTCTTAATTTCTGCATACATTTAAAACCAGTACCACGTGAATAACACAAAGGTCTGCTGTCAGCTGGCACAGTAGCTGACAGCTTTTGTATTTTGCTAGTAGTTGCAGAAGCCAGTGTGATTGGGCTGGCTGAACACAGTATACTGAATCTTGGGAATCAATGCCCTAGGTCAGTGTTGGTGAACATATGGCACATATGCCCCAGTGGGTTGTTTGTTATCATTGAAAGCCTGGGTGGTCCTTCTCCAACAGATGGCCCTGGGCATCTCTTCTCAAATGAAAGCCTTTCACTTTTGCATTTTTGAGCCTTGAGGGTGGGGTCTTCATGATTGCTCACATGCCTTCCCTTAAGCCATTTTTTTCCTATTGTCCAGTTCCAAAGTACTTTTGAAAAATTCTTAATGCCAACCTTTTCAGCAACCAAGCCTGCCCAGTCTTTACAGGCCACAACTTTACCAGAGTTTCTTTTATAAACCATTCTTCTGGGCCCTTTGCTCTTGATTCTCAATGTGGAGCTGGCTAAAAGCCATTAACAGTATCCAAACCACAGCCTAAGTATTTGGCTGCCTTGACATTTCCTGTGTCAGATTAATTAGACTGCTACCTTTAATCTCAATCTCCTGCAAAGTCTCAGGATGAGAGCAAAATGCAGACACGTTTTCCGCCAAAGCATAACACACATGGCCTGGAGGCCAGCTGCCAGTAGAGTCCTTGTTCCCAACTGAAATCTCCTGATCCTGTTCTTTACTTACTGTATTTCTGTCTGCATTCTGGTCTTCTGCATTGTGACTTGACTCTCCCATGTAGCTGAATATACAGTATTTGAGAGCTGCTTTTTCAGCCAGCATCTCCAAGCCTTTCCAAACTCCTCCCACAAGCCAGTTCAAATAGCTCGTGAACCACAAAGGTCAGGTAGAGCTACAGCAGTGACCCCACTTCTCTGGTACCAAAATCTGTCTTAGTTACTTTCTCATCACTGGGATACAATACCCAATACCCACAACTCTTAAGGAGGAAAAGTTTATTTTGGCTTACAGTTTGTAGAGGTTTTAATCCATAGTTTTCTGGCTCCAAGGAAGGGCAGCATGGCAGAAGAGTCACAGTTTATGGCATGGCAGTGGGAAGCAGAGAGAGGTCTTAAGGGAGGAGGAAAAGAGAATACACCCTTCTAGGCCCACACCCCCAGTGACCCACTTCCTTCAACCAAGCTTCACCTCCCACATCACATTTAACTATAAACCTGTCAGTGGGGGGAAAGGAAGGGGGAACAAGAAAAAAAGAGAGAACAGAAGGAAAGAGGAAACAAAGCTATTATTAATAAGGAGGGGAAGAGAGGTTGAGGGAGATGGGGGGAATGGGAAGAAAAACAGCAAGATATATCATGTGCAGGTACAAATTCCCTATGATGAATGGTAACATTATATGTGTCTAACATGTGCCAATAAAAGATTTTAAAATAATAGTAATAAAAATAAACTCCTCAGGGGGACTGAACCGCTGATGACTATAACACCTCCATGATCCAGTCCCCTCCCCAGAGTACCACCTATGAGCACATCAGGCCAGAGGAGCTATCTACGTATAAGTCATAACGCAGTGAGTTCGAAGCTTAATGCAAATCTTAAGCCCTTTTGTTTTTTCCTCACTTCTTCAAATCTTGCTTGCTCTTCTAGGTACACCTCATTAGAAATCCTAGGCTGGGGTTACAGCTCAGTCATAGAGTTCCTGCTTACCATGCTTGAGACCCTCGAGTCCCCAGCACTCCCAATCCAACTGTAGTTCTCCTGTAAAGCCTTTTATACCACCATGGACTGGAGTAATTGTTCCCTTCTTTGAAACTCCAGAACAGTTTTTATCTTTCTGTTCCTGTGGCAGGTAATCAATATATATTGCTTTATGCATCATTTCATGTCTTATGCTATTATTGAAATCATTGATAGTATTTATATCTCTGTGGGTTTATTTCTTCTTGACTGCATTTCAGGTTCCTTTGGGCAGTACCATTCCTATACTTCTTTGAATTTTTTACAATGTCATACATAGAGTAGCCCCTTGATAAATATGTTCTCTGGGTACTTAGGGGTTATAACAAATTTATAAAGTACATTAAATGACAAATTTCAAGAAAGGGGATAATCTAAATGCATTATAATATTTCTAAAGAATGTGAGGTCTGTACCAGTCCCTATATTTGATTCCCAGTAAAGGAAGAAAAGACGGAGGGAGGGAAGGAGATAAAAGAGAAAGGGTATAAGGGAGAAAAAGAGAAAAGAAAATTAAATCTCTTAACGTTACGTAGTATCTGTATATTAGGTCTTTGGAAGACCACTTCTGGAAATCCCTTAGTATCACAGTTGGGTTTTTTGTTTGTTTGTTTGTTTCTTTGTTTTCAGGGTATTTTTGGTGCTGGGGTAGGGGTTGATGCTGGGCATTGCACATATGAAGAGCATGCTCTACTACCTCCAGTCTTAGAAAGATTTTGTTTGTTTTTAAGAAAGACCATAGACTGGTTATTCCTAATTAGGAGGTCATGAGCTTCTTTGGAATTCATCATGTTAAGAAATCAAATTTGTGCTGTAGACCAAATTAATAATTTCATGTATTTATAAATCTTTTAAGAGTTTGTTGCTGTTGTGTTAAATGTAATTAAAGGCAAGACTAAATTGGGAACCTGTTTAAATGTGTTTTAATCATTAATCTACTAAAGGTTCCCCTGTTGCTGTGTTCATAATTGCCATTTAAAAATGTAGGACTCCGTGATACTAGATACATTCATTGTTGTGCAACTATTACCACTATCTAGTTCCAGAACTTTTTCATTATCTCAAGTGGGAGCCTAGTATAGAAAATACATAATACTGAATTGGATATTCATTTTTATCAGAGTCTTCAAACATTTAGAGGTAACTGTGGTATTTTATTTTATACTTAAACGGTGCTTCCATAAGATAGAATTATCAAACAGCAAATCTGGAGAATATTGAGGTTGAATTTATTATGATTATAATTGTAAAACTGTAAGCAATTGTTTGATTATAAGATGAGCCAAACATATGCATAGCCTCCCCCTTACTTTCTTCAGATCTTCATACCTCTGTATTGGCTGTCTTAGCAAGAAAGAAGCCAACATATTTATGGATGAAGTGATATGTCAGAGTTATAGGAGCCCTTCTGTAATTAAAAAAAACAAACACTATGAAATAATAGCTCAAATAATCATCTCAAATTTTTCCTGCCATCTAAATTCCTTATTCCCAGTTCTTCCCATAATATTAGTGAAATCTTTATTAAGCTAAATACCATTTTTAAGATATGAGATTATGAAGAGATTTTACTTCAGATTCTAATCCTAAAGTACTTTATTTAGAATAATAAACAATAAATTGCTAGAACTAAAAGAACTAAATAAATGTAAGTATCAGCCCAGGGATTTAGTTCAGTGGTTCTGCTGTCTGCTTCACAAGCGTAAGGTCCTGAGTTCAATCCCCTGTACCCCCCCAAAAAAAAAAAATTTAAAAATTGTAAGTATCTATGTAAATCTTTTATGGTACTGGGCATTGAACCCAACGCCTTCACTCTGAGCTACATCTGCAGGCCTTTTTCATTTTTGTGGGATAGAGTCTTGCTGAGTCACAAAATTGACCAGTCTGGGCTCAGACTTGCAGTCTTCCTGCCTTGGTATGATGAAAAACATATACTGATTTCTTGGTCTTAGACTCCCAGCATCCAGGATATGAGGAATAAATGCTTATTTATTAGCTACCTAGGTTATGATAGTTTTATACCAGCCTGAACAGACTGAGACATCCCAAGTTTCCTCATCTAAATTGTTGTATAGGGGGAAAAATTTGTAAAACTTGTAAAGCTACCTTAAACACTGTAAAGTACTCTGGGAATCGTTATTCCATTCAGTAATGTCTTATAATTTAGTTAGCTATAACCCTGTTATTGAGTACTGTTTCCAATTTGACTTTATAAATTTCTGTTAATCATGTTGTGAGCTTTATAAATAAGTATTTATTAATTTCTTAATCCTTGGTGGACTATTCTAATTGCACTCAGAAAGAAGAGAAAGTACCTCTTATTTGCACACTAGCATGCCTACCTGCATGTTTAACAATCTGATTAAGGGATCTCTATCAGAAGTGATGTATGTAGATGAATTAGCTTTCAGTCAATATTAACAAATACCTGAGGAAATCAACTTAAAAAGAAAAATGTTTTAGGCCGGGGATTTACCTCAGTGGTTCCACCACCTGCCTCTCAAGTACAAGGTCCTGAGTTTGATCCCTGGTACCAAAAAAAATTTTTTTTGAGGTTCACAGTTTTAGAGGTTTCAGTCTGTGGACAGTTGATCCTGCTGCTTTTGGGCCTGTGGCAAGGCAGCAAATCATGGAGGGGAGTGCGCAGTGGGGAAAAGCCATGACATGAGAAAGAGGATGACCCACAATTTCCTTTAAAGACCTACTCTGAGTGACTTGAAGACCACCCTCTTTTTGAAAATAGTTTTAGTTTATTAGTATGTGTGTACAATGCATAATGTTTGCATTCCTTGTATGGAGTCAGTATGTATACATAACACGTCTTAATTCCTTCTTTCATCCCTTTGCCTTTCCTTAGCCCCTCCCCTACCTCTTGATCTCCTCCCTTGTTTGTATGTATTTGCAGTACATAGTATTTACATTTGTTGTGTGTAGCTGGTTATATACATCATATTACAGTAATACATGCATATCCCTGTTTATAGCAGCACAACTCATTCTAGTTAAATTTGGAAGGGACTCACATGTTCATCACAAATGAATAGATAAAACATGGTGTTCACACACAATAAAGTACTACTCTCCCATAAAAAAAGATAAATTGGGGCCGGAAATTTAGCTCAGTGGTTCTGCTGCCTGCCTCACAAGCACAAGGTCCCAAGTTCAATCCCCAGTACCAAAAAAAAAAAAAAGATGAAAAAGACCCTACCTCTTAATAATCTACCATTTTCCAAT
>NW_022900942.1:34157028-34168039 GCF_012274545.1 Fukomys damarensis | reverse complement strand
AATGTCAAGCCAATACCAAAAAAAAAAAAAGATGAACCAGACCCTACCTCTTAATAATCTACCATTTTCCAATACCACCTCTCCGAGGAGTAAGGCTTCATCACTCCATGGGCCTTTGGGGGACATTTTACATCCAAGTATAGCAGTCCATCCTGATCCTGGAAGGCTCGTGCAGTCTATCTTAAAAGAGTTTCCAAAATATTAATTGCTCTAGTGTTGCTCAGAAGTTCAAGTCCAGCCGGATGTGATGGAACACGCCTATAATCCCAGCACTTGGGAGACTGAGGCAGGAGAATGATGAATTCAGGGCAAACCTGGGCTACATAATGAGTTTGAGGCTAGCCTCAACTACATACTAAGACCTTTTCTCAAAAAATAGACAAATAGGGATTTAGCTCAGAGGCACCACACCTGTCTTGGCAAGCACAAAGTCCTAAGTTCCATCCCCGGTACACACACACACAAAAAATCCAGACCTCCCCCCAAAAAAAAATCATCCAAATCCAGTCTTCTCTGAGGCTCAAGACAAACTCAGCATTTCTGCCCTATAAATCTCAAAAAGAAAGATACAGTGGGAAAGAGTAAACATTCCAGTTTCAAAAGAGAAGAATAGGGCATAGAAAGGAGGGATCAGACCAAAGCAGGACCAAAACTCAGCAGGGCAAACATTAAATCCTACAGCTGCTTATTTGGCATTCAGTACACACTAAGGTACATTATGGGCTTGCAAAGGCTTGGACAGCGCTGCCCATGACTCTGCTGGCTGTGGCCCACATGACCATGCTCAAGGGCTGGCTTAGCAAGCTGTCTGCAGCTTTTCTCAGCAGACATTCCACATTCCTGGCATTCTGTTTTCCCTGGAACTCCACTAGAGCTTCAGCTTTACTCACAGCTCCAGCTCCATGGATCACCCTGTCAAGGATCTGTTTGTAGGGACTCAGACCCTGCCAGAGGCTGCATGGTCTCCCAGCCTTTCCTCTGAAATCTCAGTGGAAGCCTCTGTGACCTTTCAATGCTTATTTTCTCCATGCTGTTAAAACCAGCATTGTATGAGCCATACTAGCACCTGTATGCTAAGCCTGCATTCTGGTACATCCTCAAGCTCCATAATGGTGTTTCTAAGCTACTTCTTTTAAAGTTTTTATTCTCATTTATGCTTACTAAAGTCTGCTTAGTTTTGTGGTCAGCTAATGATTAGACTTAAATACCTGGAAGCAGAGCCAGAAGTCTCCCCTTCTTTGTTGAGGGGCTCTGTGTTCTCATTGGGGCACACCTTCAGAACTCAGTTTACAGCTACTCATTAGCTTTCACTTCCTACTTGCACCAGAGGTTCAAGGTTAGCCAGAGGTGGGAGTTTAAGGTCTCAGGTCTTTCCCGAATGTGCCCTCATCTCATACACATGGCCTTCTGGATTCCCAGAAGCACTTTAGCAGTAATGACAAAACTTTTAACGACCAAATGCCCAAACTATAGCTCAAAATCCTTATTTATCACAGAGTGCCAACACTGCAGCTAAATCTGAATACTGTACTGAGGTTTTAGTTTAGAAAAAACAACTCACACATTAACATCTTCTGTCCTGAAAACACAGTAACAGAGCTTTCAGTGACACAGCTTTTTATTGAAAGGTAAAAGTTTGCTTTTAGTATGCTTTTCCACAATTAATATGATCTTTGTTGTATGCGTGCACTTTGTCAGACCTTGGTGAGGGTGACCTGATTCACATGCCAACAGAGAGGGCTCTGTGGCACGCATACCATAAGTTTGCCACCACTGCCTTAGAGCTTTTCAAAGTTCACCCTGTGGACATCTCATTCCTTAGCCTTTCCTTTTCAGCTTTTTGTTAGCTTGTTTACTTTCAGTTTTACCTGCTGTTATGGGCAGTTGCTATGCTGAGTAACTGCCTGATTGTTAGGACAAGCTCTTGGGGGAAGACTGTTAGCACTGGATAAGCTCAGATATGGGTCAAATAAATTCGGCCTTAGTGGTGAGTTGTTCAAATGAATCACAGATAGGTCAAATGATAATGCTTTCCTGGAATAGAAAAATCTCCAACCCTTTCTGCCCTTTCAGTGGCTTCCAAGCTGCTTGTTTTCAGTGTTTGCAGCTGTTGGTTTTTAGGACTGCTGTGAAGGTTGAGAGAGGAGAATGGGAATAGGGTGATTAAAGGTGACATGAAGCTCGCTGCTTATCAAAATACAGCCATTTTTCTTGAATAATTGCACCCTGATTATTTGAAGCCTTTGGTTAATTTCCACAATTCATTTCCAGAATTCCAAAGAAGATGACTCTGAGCATTTTGCTAGGACTCTTTTTGCTTTTATGGAGGAAATACTTTTTGGAAATCCATCAGCATTTTGCTGACATCACTTTAATATGAAGAATTTACACCACATCTGAAAAACAAATAATGAGTATTTTCTTGTGACACATTAATTTTTAACTATTTTATTGGTTTCATTTATAATATATTTCCTTAATCTGTGTAAAACATAGTAGTGTTCTGTAGATTTTCTAAACACATAAGTTAGTGGGTATACTTTGATTTACAACTTGCTTTTTTTCCTTAGCTGTGTGTCTTGGATCTTTCTACTATTTTTCATATATAGAGATACATGTTTATTTCTGTGCTATTTCATGGTATAAATATATACCATAGAATTCTTATGGCATAATTGATGGTCTTTTATTTAGTTTATGACAGTCAAGGGAACTAGAAACAGTGTTACAACTAACCTTTTTGTATATACAGTACCTCTTTGTACAGTACAGTGCCTGATACTATCTGGGGTGGCTACCTCAGTAGCATTTTGCTTGATTGAAAAATGCATGCGTTAAAATATTTAAGAATACTTTAAAACTGTCTTCCAAAAGCATAAACTTATTTACATTTCCAGTAGTGGTATCTGTGAGAGTAACTCTTCCAACGTGTTCAGCAATACTGAATGTTAACAATCGTAAAAAGTTTTGAAAGTCTGGGCAAGTATATTTTGTTGATTTTTAAAATTTGCATTTAAATTATATTTTAAAGGACAGTTCCTTGGCTACAGTAGTAATGCTTTTAATCCTTTTATTTGTTCTCTTTAGGGGATGGCTTTTACATTACAGGAACGACAAATGCTTGGTCTTCAAGGACTTTTACCTCCTAAAATAGAGACGCAAGATATTCAAGCCTTACGATTTCATAAAAACTTGAAAAAAATGACCAGCCCTTTGGAAAAGTAAGAGTTGGTTAGATGTTCATTTTGTACTGATATTTTGATTAGAAACACTCTGTTATAGTTATTATGATATGAGAAATACAGTCTTACAGTGAAGTTTGTGTTTTTATCATTGAACTATTTTATATGATTGTTCCCTTTGAGAACCTTACCCATGTTTACTCTTGTAAAACTTACAAATCAGTGCTTATGCTGATGATCAGTGTATTTTATACGTGCATGGAATATTAGAGGCATAGAATATATCCAATTTGCACCTATTTACTCAACAACTTTTATTGGTCACCTACTTTGTTACATTCTGCTATACACTCTGATATAAAGTGACAAATAGTTCTGGAGGCCAAGAAGTCCCAGGGTGAGGGACTGCATCTGGTGAGGCCTTCTTGCTAGTGGAAACTCTGCAGAGGTTTGAGGACATCATATAGGGAGGGCTATTAGAAGAGATGACTTTTGTAACAGACACCCTACTGATAACTAACCTACTCCTTTAATAACCCATTAACCAATGAAAAGATTCATTCATGCATGAGGGCAGAGCCATTATGACCCAGTCACCTCCTAAAGGCTCCATTTTCAAATGTAAGACCTGTGAGATTGTTTCTAACACACAAAATATGGGAAATACATTCAGACTATAGCAATAACCAACCCAGTAGCATATAGCAAGCACTGCCTTCTAGTAGCTCATCAGCAGATAGTTATACTAGGGCTGTCATTATATGATATACTACAGTGTAGACTTATCGTGAGAAAAATGTGCAGGTAGGATGTATTCTGAAAGCATGGGAAAGCCCAACATGGACCAGATAAAACTTCCTGAAGGAAATGATGCCTGAGCTAATGCTTAAACAGTATGCTGCAGGCATACTGTCAAAATGAGCAAAAAGGCCGAGTGTGGTGGTGCATGCCTGTAATACCAGCACTGGGGAGGCTGAGCCAGGAGGATCGTCATGAGTTCAAGGCCAGCCTGAGCTACGTAGTGAGTTCCAGACCAGCCTGAACTACAAAGAGAGACCGTGTCTCAAAAAAGAGGGGGCGGGGGGAAGACAGGGACAAGTATTCTAGGAGTAGATAAAGGGAACAATCTGAATATAGGATGAAGATGTCTGCTAGAGTTGTTAGGTACAGAGCATTTTGATGACTGGTAGGAGTGGTTTCTTTGATATGATGAAGCAAAGAAAAAAAGGCCATGATAGATTGAAAAAATGAATGGAAGGAGGGAAAATGTAAACTATTTTCAAAATGTTCAGGAAGGGGAAGAAAGATACTGAGCATAAGTAAAGTCAGGCTTGAGTTTAAGTGCTGCAGCCTAGGAGAAAGTTAAACATGGTAATATGGTCATATCTCCGGGAGAAAGGATAACTGCTAGAACAAGGCCCAAGAGAAATGAAAGGGGTGAAGTGCAGCGGTAGAGAGGCTGTCTTAAATTAGAGATATAAATACAGATAGTAGTAAGGAAATACACCCTGGTGATAGGACAGAGGTTAGAAGATCTCATCATACCTAATGTCCTGGACATACTTCCTTGCCCTCATATCTTCCACTGATTCCTTTATGACACAGAGTGTGAAAGTTACAAGTAAGATTTAGAAAGGCCAAGGTGGAATAAAGTTCGTGAAGAGAGTGATAAATGTTAGAAGAGCTGCCCAGTTACAGATAAAGGTGAACAAGGTTAGACAGGTTAAAGGGGTGAGAGCAGACCCTAAAGGCTTTCTTGGCATGATTTGTTTGTATTGGTGCCATTCTGCACCATGATGTTCTGTTTCCACAGAAAAGAAGAAATGTGACATTGATTCAGGTTGGTTGGGATTTGGTTAGCTGGCAAAGATGCTATATTAATTCATTCATCTATTCATTCCAGGCTGTTAGGTGCTAGGCATTTTTCTAAGCTGTACCACAAAAATGAAAAAATACAGTCTTCCTTTCAGGGAGTCATTCTCTGGTGGAAAAGGCAGACACTGTGGAAGGGCAGTGCAGTGATAAAGGGACTGAAAATTCTTAAACGGTAGCAATAGTACTCAGAGTAAGATAATTCATTGTGGGATCTAGGGAAGGGAGCGAAGAGGAGCCAGAGGGAAGCTAATAGAATGGGGGAAGTGAAGACATCAAAAACTAAAGATCACTTGAAGAATTATGAAGTGAAGACATAGATGGGGGCAGGACCATTGTGAGGAATACAGAAGAGTGGCTAAAACGGCGATAGAAGTGACAACATTAAGTAGGTCCAGTATTACACAGAATCCTTTTGTCACTGTCAGCTACTTTTCTCTCATTGCTGAGACAAAATACCTGATACCCAAAGATACAGGGGAAGGGGTTTATTTGGCTTAAAGTTTGTAGAGGTTTCAGTCCATAGTCAGCTAGCCAGGAGGCTGGGATGGCAGACAAGCATCTCAGAGGAGAAACAACATGGTGCACACAAAGCAGCAAAGGTAACAAGAGGGTTTATTAGTATCTTTCTGCCCATTTTATCTCATTCAGACTACCGGGATTAGGGCGGTGCCACATGAACTACTCACATGTACTGGTTTAGTAATCACACGCCCTAACCCCAGCATCACACATTCCAGGTTCAACTACCTCTGAAAAAGAAAGTCCCACCTCATCTGCCTGAGGCTTTGGGGGACATCTGAATACAAACCATAACAGTCACCAACCTTTTTTTTGGGTAATTTTTATTAGTACATGTTTGCAGGACATAATGATTATGTGCATTGGGGGGAATTAGTACATGTATATATGTACCTAACAAATCTCAGTTCTTTTTTTTTAAACTGTTTTTTTTTTTTTTGTCAGCATCAGATTTATTTTATGTCTTTGTCAGGTTAATTATCATAAACAGATTAACTGCCAGACTATGACTAAAAAAACAAATGAAACAGTTATACTAAATTAAGGTGCATATTCAGATACATTGACTAGGCTTGATTACAATAACTTTTTCCCTTTTATATTTTCTTTTGCACTTTATTTATATATTAGGTTTTCCACAGACAAGAAACCCTGCTATATTTTAGATTATTTGTCTTATTTACTTCACTTAACATTATGGTCTCAAGGTTCATCATTTTCTTACAAGTAACTCAAGGTTATCCTTCATGGAAGTGTAGTGCTCAGTTGTATACGTTTTCTTCATCTGTTCATCTCTTATTTATACATGTGCTATTTCTAAGATTCAGCTATTATGAATTGTGCGGCTATAAGCATAGATATACATGTATTGCTGTAATATGATGTCTTTAACTCTGTCAGGAGGCTGCCTGGAAGGGAAATAGCTAGATCGAATGGAATTTCTATTTTTAGTTTTTTGAGGAATCTCCATACTGATTCCATAGTGGTTATACCAGTTTGCACTACCACCAACAATGACTAAGTGCCCCACACACACCTTGGCTATGCCAGTATATGTTATTGTTTAATTTCTTGGAGATCCGTATTCTTTCTGGAATGAAGTAGAATGTTGCCATTGTTTTAATTTGCATTTCTTCAATGGCCAGCAATGTTGAACATTTTTTCATGTATTTATTGGCCATTTATACAGCTTTATCTGATGCCTTTTTTTTTTTTTTTTTTTTTTTTTTTTTTATAGGATCAAACTCAGGACCTTGCGCTTGTGAGACAGGTGGCGGCACCACTGAGCTATATCCCTGGCCCCTCAGATGCCCATTTTTTGGTGGGTCTTTAAATTTGGAGAGGTCTAATTTTTTTTGAGTTCTTTATATATTCTAAATATTAATCCTCTGAGGTGTAGCTGGCAAAAGTCTTTTCCCATTTTGTAGGTTGTCTTTTCATTCTTGGTGTTTTCCTTTGTTGTGCAGAAGGCTTTTAATTTGACGTGATTCTATTTGTGGATTCTTGATATATTTCTTATACAATTGGGATTCTGTTCAGAAAGTCCTTGCCAACACCTATGTCTTCAAGAGTCTTACCTATTATGTCTTCCAGCAGAATAAATGTTTGGTTTTTTGTTTTTTATTTTTTTGGTACCGGGGACCAAACTCCGGTCCTTACACTTACAAGGCAGGCACTGGAACCACTGAGCTAAATCTCCGGCCCATGTTTGTTTTAATATTTAGATCTTTGATCCATTTTTATTTTAGTTTAATGCATGGTTAGAGATATGGGTCTAAGTTCAGTCTTTGACATGTGGATAGGCAGTTTTCCTAGCACCATTTGTTAAAAAGGTTATCTTTCCTCCAGCAAAAGTATTTGGCCCTTTGTAGTTCTGTCTGGAGTTATTTCTGTATCCCCTGTCCTGTTCCATTGATCCACTAGTCTTGATTCTTTTTTTTTTGGTTGTTGTTTTTCTATATTTTTTTTGCCAAATACCATACTGTTTTTATCACGGTAGCTTTTTGGTATAACCTGAAGTCTAGGATTTGATACCTCTTGAATTGCTCTTGTTGCCAAGAATTGCTTTTGCTATTCTAGCTCTCTTCTGGTTCCATACAAATTTTAGGATTGTTTTCTCTACTTCCATGAAGAATGCTGTTGGTATTTTAATTGCATTAAATCTGTATAACAGGGCCAGGGATTTGGCTCAGTGGTTCCACTGCCTGCCTTGTAAGCACAAGATCCTGAGTTTGAGCCGTGGTACCAAAAAAAAAAAAAAAAAAAAAAAAACAATCCGTGTAACAGTTTTAGAAGTGTGGCTGTTTTGATTATCTTGGTTCTGGCTGTCCAGGAACAGAGGATATCTTGCCATTTTCTGATGTCCTCTTTGATCTCCTTTTTCATGGTACTGTAGTTTTCATTGCTTTTTTTTTTTTAATTATTTGTTTATTTTGGAGAGGTTGTTTGTTTTTGTTTTTTGTTTTTTGTTTTGGTACCAGGGATCAAACTCGGGGCCTTGCACTTGCAAGGGAGGTGGTGGAATCACTAAGCCAAATCCCCAGCCCTATAGTTTTCATTGTAGAGGTTGTTCACTTCCTAGGTTAGGTATTCCTAATTATTTCATTTTTCTTGATGTTATTGTGAAAGGTATTATTTCTGTAATTTTTCTCTTGGTGAGTTTATCATTGGTTTACAGGAATGCTATTAATAGTTGAGTGTTGTTTTGTATTCTGCTACACTACTGAATTTGTTTATTCTAGAAGTCTTTTTGTAGAGTGTTTGGAATTGTTATGTAGAAGAGTATGACATCTGCAAGTAATTAACTTCTTCCCTTCCTATCCATAAACCTTTTATTTCTTTCTTTTGCCTAATTGTTATAGCTAATATTTTAAAAACTATATTGAACAGGAGTGGTGATAGTAGACATTCTTGTCTTGTTCCTGATTTTAGCAGGAAAGCTTTCAGCTTCTCTCTACTTAATATGATGTGAGTTTGTCATAAATGTCTTTTATCAGATTGAGATAAAGACGTTATAATTGTTTTCGTCAAGGTTTTTATCAGAGTAGATGTTGGATTTTGTCAAAGTCTTTTTCTGCATCTGTTGATTTTTGTCCTTGCTTCTGTTTATGTGTGTGTTACATTTGTTGATTTGCATATGTTGAACCATCCCTTCATCCCTGAAATGTATCCTGCTTGGTATTGATGTATGATCTTTTGATGATTTGCTGCATTCCATTTGCCAGTATCTTACTGAGGATTTTTGCATATATGTTCATTAAAGAGATTGGCCCCGTGGTTCTTTTTCTGTTTGGGTCCTTTTCTGGTTTTATTATCAGAGTAGTGCCAGCTTCCATGAATGACTGCGAGTATTGCTCCCCTTTTAATTTCATTACAGAGTTTGAGGAGTACTGGCATTAGATCTTTAAATTTCTTATCTGTTAGGTTCTGGACTTTACTTAGTTGGTAGCTCTTTAATTCCTTCTTAATTTTACTGATACTGAGTTATTTAGGATTTTTATATCTTCCAGATGTAAATTTTTTTGTTTCTTAACATTTCTTGCTGTCTCTTATAAAGTTCTTTTCCATCTTAGTAGCCTAGTTATTTGATTACTTCCCTATAGTGAGAAATCTCTCCTTTTAATTATTGATGTCATTTCTGCCTCTACTAGCCATGTAGTCAGTATAATTCATTATCTAAATTATTCATTTCCACTTATCTATCAAATATTTACCCACCAGTTGGAAGCCATATACTTTGTTTGTTACTGGAAATGCAGAAGTACAGGTGCCCCTCAGTTTATGATGGGATTACGTCTCAGTAAACCTATCATAAATTGAAATTTTAAAGTTGAAAGTTAATTTAATGTTCAGACCATTGAACATCATCATAGCAACACAGTGCACTGTAGAATCAGTTAAAATACTCCTGATTTTGTGGCTGATGGGAAGCTATAGCTCACTGAAGCTGCCCAGCATGAAGAAAATATTCTATATTATCATGGAAAAATATCAAACTTTGAAGTAAAGTTAGCCCTCGGTGTCCACAGGGAACTGATTCCAAGACACTCCTTCCTGGGGACACGAAAATCAAGGGTTTATTATATGCATATAACACACACATTTTCCCATTTACCAACAACCTCTACTTAGGATGGTTCAGTTTAGCATTTTTCAACTTTATAATGATGTGAAAGTGATATAAAATTGAATGCAGAAGACACAGTAGGGTGTTGTGTGACCCAAACACCGGAATATCTGCTGTGTATATGTTTGTGGTGGGGAGGGGAGAGGAGACACCACCTGAACTGCATTAAGAGACTTTCCTATAGGGATAGGCCTGGATAGAGGTGATCAGCCACAGGCTGCATCAGATGCAGCACCTCCAAGGGAAAAAGTGTGACACATTTGAAGAAATGGAGTAAATCAGTGTGGAGGAGATGAGACTTGAAGGTAGGCAAAGGTTTTATTAACCACATTAGGAGCTTGAACCTTATTTTGCTGGCACATAGACGCCATTTCAAGATAATAGAAGTGATCACAGAGTTTTTAAGAGGATGGATCATGGGCATGATGGCACATGATTGTAATCTCAGCACTCTGGGAGGCTGAGGGAGAAGGATCACAAGTTTGATCCCAACCTGGGTGATTTACCAAGACCCTGTCTCAAAATAAAACTTTTTTTTGTTTGTGTTTTTGAGACAGGGTCTCACTATGTAGTTGAGTCTGACCTGGAACTCACTATGTAGCCCAGGCTGGTCTCGAACTCCCAGCGATCCTCCTGCCTCAGCCTCCCGAGTGCTGGGATTACAGGCGTGTGCCACCACGCCAGTCTATAAAACATTTTTTTAAAAAGTCTAGGGATGTAGCTCAGGTGTGAAGATCCTGGGTTCACTCCCCAGTAATACCTCCCACCCCTACCCACACACACAGAAGAATGGATGGGATTGGAGCTGGGAAGGAAAATTGTGTAAATAAAAACTAATTACTGTAAAGGGCTCTGGAATAGTCTAAGTGAAAAGTGATGGTGGCTTGAATTGGTTGCACATGGAAAGATGGATGTAGTTAAAAGATATTTACCAGGTAGACCCTAGTACTTGGTTATTTATTAGCTTGGGGTATGGGAGAATTGCAGAGGATATCAAGAATGAACTCTTGGCTCTTCATTTGGTCAGATGATAGCAGAAATAAGTTGGGAGGAATTTAGAGTCAGTGTTAGACATATTTAATTCAAGATGATTTCTGGCTTTCAAGCCAATATTTTCCTGGTCTTCAAACTTTGTTAATATCATTATTACTTTTTGGTTTTTTGACACAGAGTTCTGCTGTGTAGTCCTGGCTGGCCTCAAACTCACAATCCTGAACCTCAGACTTCTGAGTGCTGGCCTTACAGGCATGTGCCACTGTTACCTGGCTCAAACTTTATTTAAGAGAAATCATTTACATATATATATATA
>NW_022900942.1:34121526-34157016 GCF_012274545.1 Fukomys damarensis | reverse complement strand
ATACATACATACATACATACATACAGAGTGACCATTGCCTCTTTTGTGCTGCCTCTGAACTGTATATTTAAAACCTTGGGGAGGAGTGACTTAGGATCCTGGAATTCAGAATGTGCCTGGCACTGTTGGTGCTTAGTAAACACATGAACGAATGCCAATTCATTTTGCTTTATTTACGTGTCAGTCTCCTTGAAGATCAGTTCTTATCTAAAAGAAAGGGCTACATGTCGATTTTCAGTGCTTTATGCAGAGCCTGACACTCACAGTAAGGGATCAGTAAACATTAGCTATTGCTTCTCTTGTTATTTTCTTCATCATTATCATTTAAGTACTATATATTTATATTTTTGCTTCTTTCTAGTTCTGGGTGTTAAACTTGGTGATAATTTAAGATTTATGGTTTGTGGGGTAGGGGGTAGAGATGGAGGTGAGGAAGGCCCTTAGATAGTTAGGTTTAACTTTAAAAAGCCAAGAGTTTGGAGTATAGCTGAGTGCTTGCCTCCTGTAGGTAAAGTCCTGGTTCAATCTCTCTCTCTCTCTCTCTCTCTCTCTCTCTCTCTCTCTCTCTCTCATCTCTCTCTCTCTCTCTCTCTCACACACACACACACACACACACACACACCCAAAAAAGGAAAGAAGGGGAAATATTCCATATTGCAAAAATTCACTAATCAAAAAAAATTTCAAAAACCAAAAGTAATATGATTCAGAGTGATTGACTTGGACATTATTTACTGTGTCTAGAGGAGGCATGGTGGCACACACCCTATAGTCCCAGCATTCTGGGAGGCTGAGGCAGGAGGATCACAAGTTCAAATCTAGTTTGGGCAACGTAGCAAGATCCTGTCTCTAATAAATAAATAAGGGGTTAAGGATACAGTTCAATGCAAGGCACTGAATTTAATCTCTAGTACTGCAAAAACAAAACATTATTTACTGTGCTTTATTTCAGATACATCTATATCATGGGAATACAAGAAAGAAATGAAAAACTGTTTTATAGAATACTACAAGATGATTTTGAAAGTCTAATGCCAATTGTATACACACCAACAGTTGGTCTTGCTTGTTCCCAATATGGACACATCTTTAGAAGACCTAAGTAAGGCCAATTTTTAAAAATATATAAGCAAATGATTATTGTGTTTAAAAAAACCATTCCATAACACCTATTAAATTTCTGTGTTACAGTCTTACTGCAGCCATCTCACAAAAGCTTAATTTGGATTAAGAGAAATTAATTAAAAACCCAGCATGGGTTTTATATCTTTTATTTTTGTAGGAATTGCATAATTCATTTCTTTCTTTAATTTTTTTGAATGTTAGAAAAATTGTGTGCTTTTTGTATCTTCCCCCAAAATGGTCTTAATTCTGGTGGCAGATTCTCTGTAATTAGCATTAATGTTTTTGGGAATCTGCCTGTTTAAGGGATTGATTCTTTCTCATTTGTCAGTTTTAATTTCTATTATTTGTTCTCCTTTTTAAATCAGCTTTCATGAATTTCAATATCATGTGGTTCTAGCATTTCCAAATATTTTAAATGGAAAGAGTACTGAAATGGGCCATTATATAAGTCCTTAATGAGCCACATAATTCTCTGAATGTGTTCATGTGTCCAGTAGGAGTAAATGTACCTGTTAAAAGCAATTGAGAAGAAACTAATGTGATGGTGGTTCTTTGTAAACTTATAAGCATTATAAACATGCTATTTTTACTTAAAGTATGTCTTGTTTTTTTAACCTCTTAATTTTCTCAATCTCTGTTATTTTCTCCATGTCCATTTAACTTACTGATACAAATGTACACTGTTAAGATGTGATAGCATTTATCTTCAGTGTTTCTTCATGTATTCTGGTGGCTCTGAAACTTTAATGGGCATGAGAAGCACTTGTTGGACTTACTAAAAGTGGGGACCCTGCCAGCTTTCATCTCATTTGATAAAAGAGGGTTTGGGGGGTCTGGATTTGAGTGATTGTGTTGTAGGTATTCCCTGGAAGACACTGAGTAATGCTCTCTAGTCTAATCCATATCCTGCCTTCAATTAATATATCTAAAACCTTTCTATGTTATAATCCATCTGTTCACTGCTTTGGTAGTTTGTTAGAATAGTGTTTCTCAACCCAGATTAAAGAACAGAGGGAAACAAGCACACTGCTGCCTGAGGCCTACCATCGGGATTCTGATTCCAGTGCTCTCTGTTTGGGTTCAGGTGTGAGTGTTTCATAAAAGCTCCTGGTGTCCTGCTCACATCCACCCTGAGATGACTGACATGAGAAATAGAACATGGCTTTGAGTGAGGGCAAAGAGTGCCCTGCACAGAAGACTACATAGGAGGTTTTTTATTGTTGTTGTTCTGTTTTGAATGTCAGAGATGGTCAGTAAATCTTGTTTGGTTGATTAATCTCAACTCTCAGCCAATTAAATCAGAATCTGTGGGGCCTAGCATGCTTTAAAGCTCATCAGATAATTATGTAGACATGGTTGAAAAATTGCTAGACTACCCTGATTGGAGCTACTGTAGGAATACCAAAGTTAAGATATCAGTGAAAAAGTTAAATGTAGAAATAAGTTTGAAGGCAGTAAGAACCACCTCTGCTTGACCTGTTTTTGGAATGTATGTTTCTTTTTTCTCTGTTTATCTCCTTGCCTTCCTTCTCCCTTTGCCATCTCAATCCATTTTAAAATCTGGATTATTTCAATTAGACAACAGTATACTATGCTTAACTTTTCATTAGCCGTTCCACAGTGCATACATATTTCAGAACAGCATATTGTACATGATATGTACTTTTTGTCAACTTTTTACTTGATTTTAATCCTTCATGTGAATTTACTGTAATTTTCTTCCCTTCTTGCTTCTTCAATTTTGAGTTTCAGTGAGTTTTAACAGTGGTTAACTTGGCTTGCTATGTTTTCTTATATTGGTGGTTTATCTTTACAATTTATTTTTACTGGAAATATATTGTTTATTTGATGTGGATACACTTCTTCTTGAGTAAAATCATCACATCACTTAAATCTTTGTTACCACTGCAATGTGAACAATGTAATTGTGGTCTGAAATAGTTGAAAATAAACCAGTGTGACTTAACTAAATTTGCTTGGGAATTATACCATGTCTAGATATTTGATTAAAATACCTAAGCATTCCAATTATGGAGAAAAGATTAGAAACAAAAAACTGTCATGAAATGCAAAGGTGTTTTTGTTCTGTTGCAGGGGATTATTTATTTCAATCTCAGACAGAGGTCATGTTAGATCAATTGTGGATAACTGGCCAGAAAATCATGTTAAGGTACTTAATAGCACAACCCTCCTTTTCACAATGTTTTCTGTTTCCTTGTAAGTTACCTCTGAATTGCCAAGAACAGTTTTTCATTGTTGCTCTGATTTATTTTACACTCCTGTACATGCAAATGTACTGCTTTGTGTCTGAGGAGATGGTAATTGTAATAGTTGTAAATGGGTTATAGCATAACACAGACTTGACTCTGAGAAAGAAAATGGAGTTGGTACATAAGGTAAGTGAGCCCTCTCACTGCCACTGCCGCTCCAGGGTCCTGTCTTCCTTTTTTGTTTCACTAATGACATTCTAGGTGGGAAAATACATTAAAATGTTATAGAGACTTATTTTGGAGGGTATTGGAGAGGAATGGTTATGCCTTTCTTTCACACTAAAATATATCTAGATCCTTAGCAAGTATAAAACTCTCAAAAACAGTTTTAACTTTAGCAAATATAGTATAGTATAAATGTTTGTCAGTGTGACTATCTTTCATACATAGAATGTAGTAAGTTATTTCAAGTCTTTTGGTAGGATTTCATATTTATTTTAGGCAGTAGTCTTATTTGACTTTATTACCTGTATCTTTCTTATCAAAATAAACTGATGGATTCATTAGTTCAGATACTCTAGGAAAAAAAATGGTATGATAACTAACCAGTGTCATCTTGAAAACTTATATGTACATATGCAATTTGTAAATGGTAAAACAAATCTTTTTCCTTTTACTATTGCTAAGAGTTTTCTTGTTTGGCCTACTTTATTCTGTTGAAGTAGCATATTGTTTATTTCTAAACTTTTTTTTTCTTAAGGTAATCTCTTCATCAGAATTTTGTTCACTTTTTCTGTAGTCTTTTGCAAAGGTGCATGCCTTTCATCCTAGCTACTTGGGACGCTAAGACAGAATCACAAGCTCAAGGCCAGCCTGTGCAAGACCCTGTTTCAAAAAAGCTTGAGTTAGAGCTCAGTATACCTGAGTTCAATCCCCAATACTGCAAAAAATAAAACAATCAAATTGGTCCTTCAGTCAGACAGAAAGCATTGTGTTTCCAAACCTAAGTCAGAGGGAAATCTAGGTAATTCTCTTTTTAATGTACTGTAATATGCTGAAATTCTAGATTATATATGTTTCATTAAATTGCATTGTAAGTCAGCTGAGAAACAATTTTAATTATTTCTAAAAGTGAAAATATATGAAGAGAATCAGTGTTGTTTTGAATGTATTTCACTAATGCCAAATTTGGGGCAACTTTTAATGTGTGTTTTTTGTGTTTGTTTTTTGTAATTAAGGCCGTTGTGGTAACTGATGGGGAGAGAATTCTGGGTCTTGGAGATTTGGGTGTCTACGGAATGGGAATCCCAGTAGGAAAACTTTGTTTATATACAGCTTGTGCAGGAATACGGCCTGATAGATGCCTGCCTGTCTGTATTGATGTCGGAACTGACAATCAAGTGAGTAATATTTTTCCCTTGTGAGCTTCCTCCTATAGTCAAAAGAAAAACAAAAAAGAGCAAATCTTCGGCTGGTGATGTAACCCAGTGGTAGAACCCTTGTCTATAATGCCCAAAGCCCTGGCCTCAGTCTTCAGCACAACAAATAAAGAAAGAAGGGAAAATCTTATAATTGAATGTTGATCTTTTTCTTAAACTGCATGTTTAATATTTATACAAGTAATAGTTAACTAAGCCTATTAAAAGTTTCTTGTAAAGGGCCAGGGATTTAGCTCAGTGGTTCTGCTGCCTGCCTCACAAGTGCAAGGACCTGAGTTCGAGCCCTGGTACCAAAAAAAAAAAAAAAAGTTTCTTGAAGTACTATCATTTTTGTTTTATATGTTTAAACTAGTAATGTAATAAGAAATTTTACCTTTTTTATAGGCACTCTTAAAAGATCCATTTTACATGGGCTTGTATCAGAAAAGAGACCGCACACAACTTTATGATGATCTGATTGATGAGTTTATGAAAGCAATTACTGACAGGTATCATTAAAAAGTTTAAGTACATAAAGTACCTTTTATTGGTGGGGGGACCATAGTTCTGTTTTATTTTTTTTTGTAAAGATAAGCAGGAGCAGATTAAATTTTGGTAACATGCTGATGCAAGGTGGTAGCATTGCTCTGCTTTGCTGTTTTGAGTTACCTGACATCTGAAATGAAGTCTACATTCACCTCACCACAACCCTTACCGCTTAATCCTAATCCTCCTTTCAATCCTTGACTGCCAGGCTGACTACTGTGCCACTAATTAAAATTGTTCTGCAGCTTTGTGCTCCTCCTTCATCACTTCTTTGCAATATCTGGCCAGGTTTTCCAACTCCTATGTACTTGAAATTTTCTCTTGACTACTAAAAGACTCATCATTTTCACAAGTTCTTCTTGCTGTCTTTCATTAAGTGTTGATGACTACATGGCCTTCTTCTCTTTGAGCCCTCCAAACTGTGGCTCGTGTGTGTGTGTGTGTGTGTGTGTGTGTGTGTGTGTGTGTGTGTGTGTGTGTGTTTCAGACCTAGGGACTCATGCACACTTATCCAAGTGGTGTACCCCTGAGCTATACCCATAACTCTTAGTGTACTTTTTAACTGACACACATTTATGGTGAACTCTGACTTTTAGGCACATAACTCCTAACCCTGTGTAAACTGATCCCTGTACTTCTGCATTTCTAACAGCTGGAATCTTCCATTGGGATCTTCTGTTGCTGCTTCATATTCATGTTTCAAACAGAGTTTCTTCCTTTACCTAACAGCCTTTCTTCTGTAGTCCCAACCACTATTAATGATAGTAACAGTTACCCTATTGCCAAACCTTTGATCTTGGTGTTACTTTTGACTTTTCCTCGTCAGCCACCCATGTAGTCCGAGAGATTATGCCTCTTCCATTACCACAATCTTGTTCTCTCCTTATCCCTCTTCGGATTTCGCTAAAGCGCCCATTTTCTCTTCAGTTCTTCTCCATTTTGACACCAGATCAATCTTCATTATGTCATTCTTTTGTTTGACATTTCTAAATGGTTTTCGGTTGCCACAAGATACACCCCAAACTCTGTCTTTATGTTTCACCTCTGGCTTACCTTTTAAATTACTGGCATATGTAAGATACTAAAAAATTCATTCCTTTTCAGGGGTGTTTTAGTTACTTTCTCATTGCTGAAACAAAATATCTGGCACCCACAAATTAAAGGAGACAAGGTTTATTTTGGCTCACAGTTTGTACAGGTTTCAGTCTGTAGTCAGCTGGTTCCAAGGTAGGGCCGGCATGGCAGAGGAGAAAGGGTTCATGGAATGGCAGGCAGGAAGCAGCAAGGGATCAAGGAGCATGATGGATGTATTGCCTCTAAGCTACACTACCAGTGACCCACAAGGCTTCACCTCCTAATATTACCCCAACTTTAAACCCATCAGTGAACTAATCCAGTATCACAAACTCATGATCTAGTCACCCTCCAAAAGCCCCTCCTATAAGCACATGAGACTTTGGGGTGATATCTAAATATAAACCATAACAAGTGCCAAAGTTGACAAATCCAAACCTGAACTTTTCTTCTTCCTGGACATTATCATCTCCTCCTTTTCTCTTATTTCCCTACCTTTGACAATACAGTAGGATCTTCTTCGTCACCCAGGTTGCTTTGTTATTATAACAGTTTCTCCCTCATTTCCCAGTTGGTCCTCATCACCAATTTATGTTTGTTGGTTCTAATGTCTCACCGTTGTCCTTTGGCCTCCTGTGGCATTTTCATTATCATAATATAATATAATGCTACCTCTCCTGTTTTTCCTACCTCTCTCCACAACACTGTGGAGTACATTACTGGTGAGTTCATGCTTGCTAACAGGAGTCCTACTTAAATTCTTCTGTCCTCTGAAGCCTTCAGTGATTGTACATGGGATGTAGAGGAAAGTCCTTTTTCTCCAGTTTGTCATTCAAGATTCTCCCTCCTTTGGCCTTATGTAGTATATAGTCCCATATTGCTATTTAACTGTTAAGGAGGATATGTATATCAAATATATAGTTTCTGAGACCCAGAGACATAGTCTCTTCATTTTTACTTAGTGTTTATATGCTGTACACCTTTATAGGCTCTTTGAAATAGTTTATACTGTTTGACATCTCATGGGTCCATTATGCTGCCACATTGTTTTTAATCACCTCATGGTTTTTGTTTTTTGTTTTGTTTTGTTTTTTAAGTATCAGATCTCTACATTTTGGGCCTAGTCTTTCAAGGCTCTGAAAATTTTTAGATGACCTTTAACATAATACATTTTATATTTTTAAATGCTATCCAAAGGAATATTAGACAGGAAAGCTGTCTCATAGTGGTATTTTCAATACAACCATTATGGGTTTTGCTGTTTTTAGATATGGCCGGAACACACTTATTCAATTTGAAGACTTTGGAAATCATAATGCATTCAGGTTCTTGAGAAAATATAGAGAAAAATATTGTACCTTCAATGATGACATTCAAGGTAAAGCAAAAGGAAACTTTAGGTTTTTAATTCCTACTAAACATTTATTATATGCCTTTTTTATTTTTAAAAATCTTTGTTTTTCTTATAGGAACAGCTGCAGTAGCTCTATCAGGTCTTCTTGCAGCCCAAAAAGTTATTAATAAACCAATCTCAGACCACAAAATCTTATTTCTTGGAGCAGGAGAGGTAAGCTCTTACAAATTTGAGAATTTAAAACGAACACTCTCTTAGAATTATCAAGTAGGACAAAACGTTGATGCTCAAGAAAAGAGCATGATGAGCTTATAATTTTGTTGAAGTAGAGGGTATGAATTTTTTGGTATAAAATAAATAATTTAAAATATGTTTAGAGAGAATATCACAAAGAATCAATTATTGTGTTATTTGTAAGGGACAAATAAACCAGATATCCCTCATGAGATAATCTTGATAAATAAAGTAATTCAAACATCTCATTGTACTCTAGTCTTTACTTTTCATTCTTGTATTTTGTTGGACAGGCTGCCCTTGGAATTGCAAATCTTATAGTTATGTCTATGGTAGAAAATGGCCTCTCAGAAGAAGAGGCGCAAAAGAAAATCTGGATGTTTGACAAGTATGGTTTATTAGTTAAGGTAAGGTATTTAAGACTAAACGCTTTTGCTTCATGCTTTTAATTGTAATCTGGTTTTTTTTTTACTGCTTCTTGCTCCTTAAGAGATAAAATCACCATTGTGTATTACAGTTAACCCTTATAAAGCTAAGGGAGTATTGTTTTGTTTCATTATGTAGTGCTTGGGATCAAACTCAGGGCCTCTTGTGTGCTTGGGAAGCACTCTGCCAAGCTACACTTCAGCCCTAAAACTAAGTTTTTAATAAGAACTTAGAATGTCCTCTTCACATTATTAGCAGTACATCTAATATTTGAGCAGAAATTCTTTAACCCACAATCTAAAAAAATCTTTAGACCCTCCCCTCTGCAAAAGCCAGTATTCGCGAAACCAATCAATGGATAATGAGGAGCTCTCTCGTTAGGTTTGTACGATTCAGGCCTTCCTGCCTTCTTTTGCATTGGTTATTGTTTTTATTAGCTTAAATGTATAGATCTTCTACTCTGTGATACTGAAATATAAATATAAACTGGTTCATATTTCAATCTATCCAGTATATAGTGCTATTATATTTTTGTGAACATATCCTAGTATAATGATATAGCAGTTACTTGTCATTTACCATTTACATATATGGAGCCGGCTATTTCAGTGTACTTTGCTCCAGTTCTAAAATCTTTTCCTCTTAATTAGTACCAGTAGTCTATTAAACAACAACAAAAACAAAAATTAAAGTATATGAATGAGAAATCTTGAGGCTCAAATAACTTAATTTAACATAATTAAGACATAATGTAATTAACATAACATAATTTAAAACAAAATAATAGTTTGATGTGTACCAGATATTATGATTTGATCTTAAAATATGACATTATTTTCCATTATTATCCTTTAGTCCTCTCAAAATTCTATGATTTTTTTAGATTTTTTTTTTTTCTATGAAGTTTTATAGTTGAGGAAACAAAAGTTCAGAATGGTCAGAGACTTCTCCACAGTCAGCAGTTTAAAAGTGATGGAGGTAGAATTTAAGTCAAAAATACCTGAATGTAAAGTCTGTGCTCGGAATCATTAAACTGCTACTGAGCCCAAGGAGGCTTTAACTACCATATTTGTTAGTATATAAAATGCAAGGATTATAAGACATTTCAGGGCCAGGGATTTAGCTCAGTGGTTCTGCCACTGCCTCACAAGTACAAGGACCAGAGTTCAATCCCGGTACAAAAAAAAAAAAAAAAAAAAATGACATTTCATTTTTGGAAGGCGGTAGGGGAGTACATATTTCTATGATGCTTTTTTTTGTAGTGCTTGTTTTCATCAAATGTTCTGTGATTCGTTATCATACTGGTGAGTCTAGAATGAATATAGTGTTGATAGTTACAGTGTGTTTCCTTAGCATGAGTGAGAATCTGTTTCCCTGCAGTTTCCGAGAATATATTTCTTTTAGTGTATACAGTTAGCTTGGCCTGTGGGCTTTAGGTTTCCAGTCTCTTTTGTTGTCTGTTTTGAAACAGTTTTTATTAAACTGTCATCCTAGAGAGCTTTGATAATCATGGGGCAAGCACAAGAAGCCTGTTTTGAGAAGCAGATGTGTTCAGGTTGTATTTCATTAACTTCTCAGCCAAGTGATGATGGTATGATTCTTTTCTACCTCCTGTTGGTTCTTATGTGGGGTTATTTTGGAATTCTGATAGAAAAAAATATACTTTTGGGTAGAGGTCTTCTTTAATCATGATAAGAATATGGGTTTCTCAGCCTGGTTGTTTTTTATATGTATGTAGTATGTTCTTGTCTGTTTTACATCTTGGATTGAACTCGGACCCTTGCACTTGTGAGGCAGGCGCTAGAACCACTAAATCCCCAGCCCTGCTTTACGTCTTTGAGAAATTCTTCATTGTTCTAACCTGTCAGTGTTGCCTCTTCTGGCTTTGCCACACTAAAAAAGATTTAATTTTTATGTTTTATGCTTTTTGTTAAACTGGAGATTTAGGAAGAAGAGCATGTTTTATTTAGTCATATTGAAACAGAATTCTCCTTTCCTCATTTGTGTGCTCCTGGTATTAAAAGTCCTAGATGTCTTTCTGCAGTTCTGAAATCTTAAAAGTTCTCACATCCCTATTTTTTTTTTCCTAAAATTCACTTTGTGACAAATCTACTTAATCTGAACTTATCTAGTAGCAAAACCTGACTTGAACTATGAGAAACTATGGTCTTAACCTTTTTACTTGGTGTGACTATTTATGTTTGTTTACTTGATGGGGGGGTTGCCCATTGACAGGGATTCAATAATACTTTATGACTATATTATATTTCTAAAATATGAAAAATCTTCAATTCTAAAATTCATTTTCATTGTAGACCTTTGTGCCATGTTGGATATAGGAAGATTTTATAGAATAGTTGAATTTTGGTTTTGGTTTGTTTTGTTTTTGGTGCTCACACTCTAGCACTGAGCTATACCCCCACCCTAAGTAAATAAGTTCTTGGGTACAATGGATTTGATTTATGTTTTATATTTATGGGCATTATGAAGTTAGAATTGGAAGATAGGAGTTGAAAACAATAAATGAAAAGTTATTTTCATTGTAGAAACAGTATATAACTCATAATGTGTTTTCACTTAATCTTCAGTATGCATTTATCAAAAAATACTGTATTTTATTTAAAATATCAGGGTCGGGATGCTAAAATAGATAGTCATCAGGAACCATTTGTACACTCAGCCCCAGAGAGCATACCTAATACTTTCGAAGATGCAGTCAATATTCTTAAACCTTCAGCTATAATTGGTAAGTAAAACTGTTGATAAATAATTGTTACTTAACTGTATGTTGCCAGTCATAATCACCATGTAATGTAGGGTTACTAAAAATGAATTGACATATATTACTTAGCTTTTAAAATTTATAGTTGTCCCTCATTATCATGGAGGACTGGTTACAGGATGCACCATAGACACCAATATCTGCAATATTTAACTCCCTTATATTAAATATTTTAGTATTTGCGTATTGTTTGTGCACATTCTCCTGTATATTTTTAGTAGTTTTATATAGGCTTTAAAAAAATGTTTATTAGTACATGTTTGTAGTACATAATGATTACATTGATTGTGGAGAGTAGGCACATATTCATATTTTAGTTCTTATTATTCTCCTTTCCCTCTTCTCTTCTTCCATTCCTCCCTCTGCAATCACTCCATCTCTATGTACTGTATTTTAAATAATCTCTAATTAGGTAACAATAGCCAATGCAATATAAATGCTATCTAAATAGTTGTTATAATTTATTGTTTAAAGAATAATGACAAAAAAATGTCTACACATGTTTAATACAGATGATTTTTTTGCTTTGCTTTTCTGTTTCAGTGTGTTTTTGAGATAGGGTCTCACTAAGTTGCCTAGGCTGGACTCAAACTCATGATCCTCCTGCCTCAGAATTCTGTGTAGCTGTGATTGATTACAGATTTGCACCACTGTGTCAGCTAGATGCAATTTTTTCCCATATATTAGTATGCAGTTGATTGTATCCACATATGCAGAACCCTATGGATGTAGAGGTTGACTAATGTTTCTGTGATAGCTTTTTAGTTACCATGCATGGAAATTCAGTTAAAAATTATACTTTTACTCTTAAATGCTGGAAGCTATGCAGCTGGTCATGGTTCATGCTTTGCTTTTATCTTTTCTTTCTTCCTCCTCTCCCAAAGGATACTTTCCTCCTTCCTTTTTTTTTTTTTTTAATAAAACCTCACTGTGTTACCCATGCTGGTCCCAAATTCTTTATCTCAAGTGATCCTCCTACCCAGCCTTTTGAGTAGGATGCATGCTTAGCCCTTTATCGCACTTTACTTTTAGCATTGTTATGACTGTTGGGCTCAGAATCTTAAAAAGGCCAAGGTAATTTGACAGTCCATACCAGGAAAAACCGTGTCATCAGATTTTCATTGGTAACAAAGCTGAAAACTTTGTGTGTTTTTTATAGCGTAGTTGATATGAGACTGTGCCAACATAGCACTGAGTTCTCAGCAAAGAATGTCTTTAAAAGAGGAGCAGTTTGATTTCCTAGGTAGCTGCAAGTTTGAATGTACAGTCTTGCTTATAACTTTAATTATATGTAGGAGCTCATAGAATGTTAAATAATAAAGCAGTCACAAACAGTTCCTATGGCCAAGCAAAATAGGCTTGTTTTAAATTTCTACAATTCTAATTTCTGCATTTTATAGTAAGAAGAAATCTTAAAAGTTCTCTAGTCCATTCCTCTAAGAACTGCATACAACATGTGTAAATACCACATAGTTTCTCTGGTATGAATAAACTGTAATAGTACATAAGATCCTAATGAGATTACTGACATTGTGAAATGTGAAGAAAGGAGCTAAAGGTGTAGGGAAGGTGGAATGGGTAGGGGAAGGGTAATAAGGGAAAAGAAAAAAATGTGAGATAATGAAAAGATGAAAATAAAGTGTTTGTAGATGGGGTAAAGGGAGGGCAGGGACAAGGGGAAAAAATGAGAACCAAGACCTGTCATGTAGAGGTACAAGATCCCAACAATGAATGTAACTGTACTGTATCCCTAAAATGTACCAATAAACTCAATTAAGGCTGAAAAAAAAAACTACATACAGAAACCTAAGAATCTATCCATTGATTCTGCCTACCTACAGAGGGGCAAAGAAACAAACAAAAAAATGTTGCAATGGTGGGTTTTCAGCTAAGGCATCACCTCTGTCTCCAAATCCCTGCCGTTGCCTCGTGTCCCTTGTCATTCTGTGCTTCCACAGCCCCGCGTGGTTCTTTTATAGCACCTGCTGAAGGCTTTATGATTTTCTGTTTATTTCTTTCTCAACTATAACATGCCTGCATTATACTCATTTTTATATCATAATGACCTAATATAGTGTCTGGGGCTTAATAACAACATAGATGAGCTCACTTGTATCAAAAAGTTATTTTAGCCAAAATGGTTTAGAATTCCTATAATTTTGTAATAAGTATCATGTTTGTTTGTTTTTTGGGTTTTTTGTTGTGTTTTGTTTTTTTGGTTTGGGGGTTTTTGTTTTTGTCTTTGTCTTTGTTTTTGTGTTTTGTTTTTTTTTGTTTTTTGGGTTTTTTTTTTTTTGGTTCAAGAGATTGAACTCGGGACCTTGCACTTAGAAGGCAGGTGGCAGAACCACTGAGCTAAATCCCCAGCCCAATAAGTGCCATGTTTTAACAAATTAACATTTCATTTTTTCTTTTAAGTTTTTTAGTTTTAGTTTAAGTTTCAAGTTTTTTTAAGTTTTTAAGTTTGCCATTCTGACAATTTAAAGTGTATTGTTCAGTATCTTTAAGTACATTTCCATTGTCTTGAAACCAGTCTTCAGAACTCTCTTTATCTTGTGAAACTCTGTACCCATGAAATAGTAATTACACATTTCCCTGCCCTTAGCAACCACATTCTACTTTATAGCTTTATGAATCTGACTATTCTAGGTGCTTCATATAAATGGTCATGCATTATTTGCCTGTCACTGGTGTGTTTTACCTGTTCAGTGTCCTGAAGATTCACTCATGTTGTAGCAAATTTTATCTCAGAATGGTGGTATCCTATTTTTTTAATTTTCTGTTATTTACTATGTGTAATAAACAATAAATATTTAAGTGAAAATTTCAGCCTTTTATTAGTTTTACTTTTTACAACTGAGATTGTGTTCCCACAGCATTCTCTCAGAAGTGCAGATTCTGTCTTGGTAATGAGATATGACCTGTAGTTTTGTAATGGTAGTTTTTTTATGTTACTGTAGAAATGCTGTTGATAAGAATTACTTTATTATACCTGTGCTGAAGTTGCTTTTTTTCCCCCTCTTGTATTATTGCAGGAGTTGCAGGTGCTGGCCGACTTTTTACTCCTGAGGTAATCAAATCCATGGCCAGTATCAATGAAAGGCCTATAATATTTGCATTAAGTAATCCAACGGCAAAGGCTGAGTGCACGCCTGAAGAAGCATACACACTTACAGAGGTATTAATCAGTAATATATGAATTGGTTCTGTTTGTTTTCACTCTGCTCATTATGCATTCTTTTTTGTTTTTTCTTTTGTTGTGTGTGTGGTAGTTTGTTTTATGACAGGGTCTGACTATGTAATCCAGGCTGACTTTGAATTTGCTATGTAGCCTAGGCTGGCCTTGAACTTGAGAACCACTGCACCCCGCCTCCTGTGTGCTGGAATGAATAGGCATGTGCCACCATCCCAGGCTTAAACATTCCTGCACAATTCTTTTAGTATTTTTACTAGAGATTAGAGCGTGCATCCATGGGACACATCACAGTCTTGTGTAAATTACTTAAATCAGTTCTGGAAAGCAGTTACCTTATAACTCCTTTTTAATGCCATCATGCTTCTTACACTGTTGTTTCTCTAAACTTTAAACCAAATAGTTTCTCGGCCTTTTGGCTAAGATCAAGTGTAAACTTTAAATGAAAAACATTATTATTCACTCAGATTTACCTACATTTTAATTTTTTCTATCTCCACTCCTTCATTCCTTCCTGCATTACTCTGCTTCTACACAAAATAATTTTCCTCCTTCCAGAAGAACTAACTCTTGTTTCTTGAATGTGGGCCTGATACATTCACTTGTTAATATCTTTATTTTGCCTTCACTTTTAAGGATATTTTCACTCTGCATAGAAATAAAAGTTGGTAGATACATTATTTCAATACTTTGAAGATACTATTTTATTGTTTTCTGACCTGTTTTCCTTTTGATAACCTCACGTATTAGGGGTTTTGTTTTGTCTTGTTTTATTTTTAAAGAGTCTCTTGCTGTGTAATTCAGACTGGCCTTGACTCACTATGTAGTCCAGGTTGGTCTCAAACTCTCTGATCCTCTTGCTTCATTCTCTTGAACACTGGGATTATAGATGTGCACCACCATGCCTGGCTGCGTGATAGGTTTTGAGCAGCTTTTTTTTTTTTCAGTATTGGGGATCAAACTCAGGACCTTGTGCTTGCAAGGCAGGTACAGTGTCTGTGAGCTAAATCCCCTGCAGTAGACCTGCATATGATTTTCTTAGATCTTATTCCACCTGGAGATTACAGTGTACCTGAGGCTTGATGTCTGGTTTTTTGTTTAATTTTTTCTCTCTTTTGGAAAAATGTTGTCTTAATATCTCTGCTTTGGCCATATTCCTTGTAGGACTCCTGTTTGCATGGTCAGACTTTTTTGTTTTAACATCTTGACTCTCTTGTACTGTTTTCTGTATATATCATCCTGTTTGCTGTCTTTCAATCTGATGATTTTCTTTGGCTGTTCAACTTTGCACATTCTCTTTCCAACTGTGCTTATTTGTTAAGTTCTTAATTTTAGTTCTTGTATAATTTTAATTTGTAGAATTTAATTTTGAGTCTTTTAATAAGTTATTAATTTAATGATACTTAAATTACATAATATAGAAATAACTACTCTGTAAATTCTACTGTCTTTCATTTCTTATGAAACAACCAAGTGCTTTTGCTTTGCTTTGCTTTTTCTTTTTCTCTTTTCTTTTCTTTTCTCTTTTGAGTTATGTTGTCTTAATATCTCTGCTTTGGCCATATTCCTTGTTTTAACTGCTGTCTGCAACAAAATTTTACTTTCATGTAGATTGAGATTTGGTTGTTTTCAGATTCTTTAACCCTGTTGCTAGATTATACTCCAATTACAAGTGCCTGCTTGTCTATCATTAGAGTTTTTTTTTCCCTTAGTGTTTTCTAGGGATATACTTCTAATCTCCACTGTGTGATCACTTTCTGCATTCTTATAATTTCTTGATATGTAAGTAGCTCTAAGAATTTGTTTGCAGCGTTTGGGACCAACCACAGGGCCTGCAGGCTTAGGAAAAAGGAGATCTACCACTGAGCTGCATCCCTGTCTTAGTCACTTTCTCATTGCTAGCACAAAATTCCTGACCTTCAGAACTAGAGGAGGAGAAGTTTATTTTGGCTAACATTTTTAGTGCATTGTTGGCTGACTTCAAGGCAAGAAGGCATAGTAGAAAAGCCTGGGGGAGAAAAGCTGTGTGTGTTATGGTGACCAGAAAGCAGAGATAGAGAAGAGAGGAGCTAGAGAGGGAGAAACGCCCTTCCAGATTATACTCCAGCCTCCTCTGACCACAGCCACCTCCTAACAGCAAGTCAGCTATATATATAGCATCCCTATGATTCAGTTTTCTTACAAAAGCCCTATGTATGAGCATATGACACTCTTGGGAGACACCTAGATGAAAACCATAACAATCTCTAATTCCCTAGAAAGTAATTTTGTATTATTTATTAAAGGTACATTTTTTATTTTTTATTTTATGAAAAAGTAAAGCAAGAGAATAACAACAGTTAATACACTATGTATAATTATCTTCAAAGTAGTTACTCAAAGGCAGAAAAGACTTGCTTCAAAGAAAGATAATAGCACAAAACTTTATTTTCAGTGAACTAAGAGAAACTAGTCATACAGTGAAATGTATTAGCATTTCATAGGTAAGTGGATACAACTTGAGAACATAATGGTAAGTAAAATAAGTAGGCACACAAGCTTAAATATCACATGAGCTTTCTCTTATATGAAAAAGTCAATATATATTTATATACACAAAGAGCAAAATAGAGGGTAGATAATTAGGAAGTAGGGAGAAGTTCAAATAATTCCCTAAATTATCTATTCTACTGTATCTAGAAAATGATTTTTAAAAGCACATTCATAGTTATATCCAGCAGTTATAATTTTTAGCTTATACCCTTGAGAATAAAGTAATCTGTGATAAAGTTTTTGTCTCCACCCCATTTTTTTAAAAGGGTATATATATATGTACCAGTTCCCCAGGACAAATATAATTACGTATTTCAAAGATATAAGAACAATAAAAAATTTTTTTTAAATGTTTTAACCTAGGCATGGTGTCATATAGTGAGGAGATCACACCAGCCTGGACAAAATATTGACACATTGTCTCAAAGAAAAAGTGTTATGAAAAATTTCAAATGTATAGAGAAGTTGATTACATTAATACCTAGTTTCAAAAATAAGCTTGTTGGGGCCAGAGATTTAGCTCAGTGGTTCAGTGGCCTGCCTTGCAAGCGCAAAGACCCAAGTTCAATCCCCAGTACCAAAAAAAAACAAAAACAAAACTGAGCAAAAATAAGCTTATTGCTAATCTTGTTCTTTCTTTGTATGATCCTAAATCATTTTGAAGATCTTAGGTATCAGTTATAAATATAGTATCTCAGAAGCTAGAAAGATTCTTTTAAATATATTATTAGAATACTCTTCATAACACAATTTTTTAAAGTTTTTAAAAACTTATTTGACCATTTTTTATAGTTTACAGCTCTGATGAAATTTTCTTTTGACATTTCTTCTAATTTCTTGAAAATATGAATTATAAAGGTTCTAATTTTAATAAATGTCACTCTTAGTTCATTTTTTTTCTTTTTGTATTAAATGTTATCCTTTTGTGAGCCTAGTTTTTGCTGTTTTACCGAGTGTTGGATTGTATGGATGAAGGATGGTGACAATAATTTGAAGCTCTAGGTGAAGTTGTCTTCCTCCAGAGGGCTTCCCTTCTCTAGAGGTTGCTAGGGTAGAACAGCTCATCATGATCCAGTCAGAATGCAGTTCAGGCAAGGCATATTCTGCTTACGGTTTGTGCCATCTCCTAATGTGCACTCCCCTGAGTATGAACCAGAAACCCTGAGGGATTTACTGGCGGCCTTCGTCTTCAGTGGTCCCTTAACTTTTCTGTCATGATGAGACTCTCTCGTGGTAGCTTTATTTCTCATGGTCTCAGTTCCCAATTTTTGCCTTTGAAATCAGCAGTCACTTTGAAGGGAAAACCATCAAATGCTGGGCTTACGTGTCTTGTTTTCATCTTCTTTTGGGCCTTGAGAACATTCCTCCTGCTACCTCTCAACACCAGACTCACTATCTTGGTAGCGCTTGGCTTCTGTAAAAATGTTTTTAAGATTTGTTTTATCTGGTATTCCTTACTCTAACCAGAAAGCAAATTGGTATGAAACGACCTAGAAGATCATTACTAAAGCACAGTTCTCTCAGAAACTTTCTGTACTTAATATTCCTACCCTTCATACATTTTGGTTTTCCCCCTCATTGTCAGAGGTCTTTGTTGACATATACAGTGGTACCTTGTTTCACAGGCTCAATTCTGATCACAAACCAAATTGGAAGAGAATTGAATCAAATTAAGTGGCTAGGTTCAATATTGACCTTATGGGGAAATTTGATGAATTTCTTGTTCAGTTCGCTTTGTGACCAGAATTGTGGAGAAAACTTTGTTCTTTCAACTCCTTTGTATCACTGTTTTCGTAGTCATAATAAATGCTCTGACTATTGGTTTCCGATAGATATAAAAATTATTGAAACCTATAATTATTAAAATCCTCTGTTAAAATAAATCAGCATAAAAATATTTTAAAAGTCAACCTCATTAGTGTACTTTTTATTAACATATGGTATTACTTTTAACTTAATTGCTTATTATTTCCACTAGGCTTTATCTAAAACTAATGGCTGTTGCCACAGAAATTAAACTTTAACTTTACCCAGTGACTATTTGCTACATATATTCAATGTATCATAGGATTTAGCATGCCCAAAATATAAAAAATTTGGATTTTTTGAGCAGCAGTAGTATGTGTGACTCCTCCAACATTTAAGTGTGGGTGTTTTTTGTTGTTGTTGTTGTTCTTATGGTATGGGGGGTTCAACCTAGGGACTTCATACTGAGCTACATCCCGAGGTCTTTTTTATTTTTAATTTTTTGGTACCGGGGATTGAACTTGGGACCTTGCACTTGGGAGGCAGGCGGCAGGGCCACTGAGCTAAATCCCCAGCCCCCAGATCTTTTTTATTTTTGAGACAAGGTTTTGCTCAGTTGCCCAGACATGGCTTGAACTTACAGTTTTCCTGCATTAGCCTCTCAGAGTGTTGGGATTATAGGCATGCACCACTACACCTGGCCAAGAATTTTATTTTTTTGAATTAATATTGAAGTAAATATACATTATCGGAATGAATAAGAACTCCTCAAGGAGACTATTTTGATAAACTGTATTTCATCAGTTTTGAGATACAAATTTTTTCACAATTTTTGCTAACTTTGAAGTCATGCTCTCACATAGAGTAAGAAAGATTGACTCATAGTTTAAATGAATTCCTTCTTAGTATTACATAGAATAATGGCATAAATTTTTGTCATCACCCCTTAAATTAGTTGTGTCTTTTCAGTGGAGAGATGTTTTCATGTTACTCTTACATCCTCTGCTTCACAGTGAGAAAAGTATTTATCTTTTAAAAAGTCTCCACATTTTAATGGCAAATTGTTCAAAGAGGCTAGCTTGGACTTCACAATGAGAATGTTATTACCATTAAGATCTAGCTGTGTTTAAGCTCTATAGTGATTGTTGGGGGAAATGAAGATGACCTGAAGTAGATGGACTTGCCAGTTGTGTTCAGTGTTCAGGTGTTGTGGTAGTTTGTCCATCCTACTGTGTTGGAGATATTTCAGTTTTCTGTAAACTGTTCTGTAATCTAGCCCATTTGGCTATATAACATGACTTCTTTTAGTTATTCTTCTAGTAATCCAAAACAGGTGATTTTTTGTACTACTGTTTTCTTGTCTTTTTTGGAAGGAGGGAATGGGGGGATGCTATATAAATTATTTTGTTTTATAAATTGAATTTCAGTGCTTTTTAATTGCATGAGCATCTGGTTCTCCTAGAAATAGTGAAGAAGCCAATAACATTTATTACATGCCATTATATAGCATTGTACTGCAACTAGATGACTGAAAAAAAAATGGAGACTTTTCTTTAACAAGGCAGCAGTATGCTAGGTTTTTCTGGAACATAAGTATGATTATATGTCTGTTTTATAAGCTGCCTGCTAGGGGATATTGTAGCATAATAGGCAGAATATGGGCTTTGGAGTTATAAAAATTTGTATAAAATTTTGTTAAAGGACTTGAAAGCCAGAGGTGGAGACACATGCCTGTAATTCCAGCACTCTGGGAGGCTGAACTGGAGGGTTGCAAGTTTGACTCCAGTTTGGGCAATTTAGTGAGACTATCTCAAAATAAAAAATAAAACAAAGGGGCTGAGAAATGTAGTCAGTGTGTAGGCCCTGGGTTCAACCCTGTTACTGATAGAGGAAAAGTACTTCAAAATATAAAAACCTTACTTTCTGACTTTTTGTAAAATAGTGAAGTAAAGATAATGATAACTTCCAAATGTTTTCATGAGAGCTAAATTAACTGAGTTAATATATATAAAGCATTTGTTACAGAGCCCAAATAACAAATGTACAAGAAAATGATAGCATATTAATACTCCTTCATTCACAGGTATTTACATTAGACTTTTGTATTTGGGATTATATTTATTGGTCTTTATTTTATAAAGGAAGTAGAAGAATCAGGATTTTTATAGCTTATAATGAACATTTTCAGCTTTATTTTAAAGTATACTATGTATAAACCAAGCCTCACTCAAATAAAGAGATTTTTATAAAAGGATTATGTTATGTAGTGAATGCTGGATTGTTAGCAGGTAGTATATTGGTCCGATTTAGTGTAGGACCTAATTTGGTGTAAATTTACTTTAGTTACTTCATCTTCATAAAGTAACAAAATTAAAATGATTTCATTTGATAGGGAAGGTGTTTGTTTGCCAGTGGCAGTCCATTTGGGTCAGTGAAACTCCAAGACGGGAGAGTCTTCACACCAGGTCAAGGAAACAATGTATATATTTTTCCAGGTAAGTGTCACCATACTTATGTTATAGAGCAAGAGTTAATTACTTTAAAATATTTCGTAGAATCCTTTGGAATTTAAGGTTAAAATGAGTCAACATTATTTACAGAATTTTGCTATGAATGTACCAGGAAACTCAAGGAATTCAGCAAATACAACTTGCTGTATTTTCCCTGAACGTTTATTCATGCTATCAGTTAAACTTGTTTTCTTGTAGAACTATAGTACACAGTTCATAAAAATGCAGAAGAACAAGATGGTAAACTGTTTAGCTCCCTGTACCTCCCTTTGGTACCTTCTTAGGATACTACTCAGATACATGGTTTGTTCTTTTTATGGTGATTACTATCATGCCCAGTATATTCTTTTGTTGTGTTTCTTCTAGTTCAGCCATGGATGTGAATCTCCCACTATGAAATGTTGTCATTGTGCACACATGCCTTCTGATATCTTCCTCCCTCTCCCACTCAATTTGTCTTACTACTTTTAGTTCTCAGTACTTTAGTACACACATATATATACTATTCAGTACTCTAGTATGTATATATTTAGTACGTAAGTAACATAAAGAGCTTTTATCAGCATTTTAAAACTTTTTATTAACTTGTCAAAGGAAAAATGAAAAGTATTTCAGGCTTTGCTTTCTTACTCTACCTTTCAGTTTTGGTGAGTTAATATTTCTACATTGAAGAGAATTTTTTGATATTTATATTGTGTTTAGATGTCTTCCATGCTTTTGTCTGGGAATTGATTCTTAATATTCAAAACCCTTAGAAAAATCCATATTATGTAAATGTTATTCAGCTAGAATGTGATTGATAAATATGCTAGATTTTGTAGCTCTGTATCACTGAATTTTTGTCATTTTTTTTTTTCTCATTGAGTTTATTGGTACATTTTAGGTATGCAATACAGTTACATTCATCATTGGGATCTTGTACCTTTACATGACAGGTCTTGGTTCTCATTTTTCCCCCTTGTCCCTGCCCCCGCTTCACCCCCTCCTCCTCACTGAATGTTTGAAACATAAAATTTTTCACATATTGTGAATGCCCCTTTAATTTCTAGGATGCCAGTATTCTTCATTTTTTCTTGACCTCACACTGTAGCAAGTTATCTTGTTTTCCAGCTTCTCTCTCCTATAGAAGTGCACTATTTTGCACTCGCTTGCTCTCTCTCTCTCTCTCTCTCTTTCTCTCTGTCTCTCTCTCTCTCGTTTTGGGGATATATTTTTGAATAAGTTGGGTTTGCTGTTGTTGGGGTTTTTTGTTTTGGTTTGGTTTGGTTTTGGCCATAAAGAATCTATGACAGCACTCCGGAGGCTGAGGCAGGAGGATCGCTGTGAGTTTGAAACCAGCCTGGGCTACATAGTGAGTTCTAGTTCAGTCTCAACTACATAGTGAAACCCTGTCTCAAACAAAACAAAACAAAACAACAACAGGAAGAATGTATGACAAATTCCCGAGTTCTTACATCTCTATAAATGTCTTTATTTTGTCCTCTCACTTGATAGTTTTGCTGGGTAAAGATTTTTAAAGTCAAATTCATTATTAGATTTTTGAAGACTTCTCTTTTAATTGAAGTCATTGTTTCAGGCAGGAAATCTATATTCAGGGAGGTTCATTCCTTTACAAACTAGTTATATTCTGTCTTTAATATTCATTTCTCCCTAGATTTCTGAAAGATTAATAAGATGCATCTAGGTTTGAATTTGTTTGCCTTTATCATGCATGCCTATGAATGAGCCATTTCACACTAAAAACATCTTTTCAGTCTTTTTAATCCTTGTGCTATCTTTTTAATTTTATTTCACATTTTCACATCTGCTTTTTCTTTTTGTTTGTTTGTTGTTGTTTTTTTTGTTGTTTGTTTTTGGTACCAGGGATTGAACTCAGGTCCTTGTGCTTGCGAGGCAGGCAGTGGAACCACTGAGCTAAATCCCTGGCCCTACATCTGCCTTTTTTATTCTGCAAGATGGAAAGCTTCTCTGGTATTTAAGTCTGTTTTTTGGCATCTGCATTTGGTTTTTTTATAATTGTTTTTTGTTTTGGTTTTTTTGAGACAGTCTCATTATGTAGTTCAGTTTGGGGTTGAACTTACTGTGTAATCTAGGCTGGCTGCAAACTCGCAACAATCCTCCTGCCTCAGCCTTTCAAATGCTGGATTACAGGTATGTGCTACCACACCCAGTTTACAGTGGATGGTTTATCTCAAGTCTTTTTAAAGCAAATCAGTAACATCTTACTATTCCATTCATAACTACTTCATTATATATCTGAAAAATTAAGTTAGTTAGTTTAGTAGTAGTGGGGATTGAAGTCAAGACCTTCCCCAGCCCTTTTTAAATGTTTTAGAGACAGTCTCACTGGTCCACGCTGGGCGGAAATTTGCCATCCTGCCTCAGCCTCCTAGAATTCCAGGAGGCATGTGCCACCACACTTGGCTTCTGAATTTTAAAAATGAAACTATAATACTGGAGATTCTGAAAAAGTATGTTAATTCAGTCTGTGCAACAGTTTTTTTTTTTTAATTCACAATATCTTTTTCTTAATCTAGACTTTTTTTTTTTTTTTTAATAGCTGCTTTCTGGAACTATGTCTTCCTTAGAGTGGCTTTTTTGTTGTGTGTGTGTGTGTGTGTGTGTGTGTGTTTTAACAAATTTCTAGTGGTTGTCCATTTATTTTAAGGAAAGATTATATTGAGTAAAATAGGGATTTTGCATGAATTCCTTTGCATTCATGTTTTGGTTTTCTTTATGGGTCTTTCACTGAATAGTTACCAGAAGGCTCTAGTTAAGATATGCCCAGTACATACACAGTATATATAGGTCAACATCAGAATGCATTTTACTCCTGTTGTCAAATTAAAGAAGGTATTTAACTTGTGAATAGCCTAGGGGTTTGCATATTATGTTCTTCTTTTCCCCTGTGTAGTAGTATTTGTCTCTTGTGTCTTAGTATTTATAGTAGAAACTTTCCTATCGTTGATAATTTCTTTCTAGAATTTGGCAATATTCAAACTTAACCTTTTCTATCAAGTAGTATTTCTGTGGCATAAAGGCATGAGCGCATGGAAGAAAATATTTCTTTGTTAATACTAATAAAGCCATTTTTCATTTTTCTTTTTTTTTTTTTTTTTTTTTTTTTTTTTTTTTCCGGTAGTAAGGATCAAACTCAGGATCTTGTGCTTGTCAGGCAGGTGAGGTGCCACTGAGTTATATCCCTGGCCCCAGTAAAGCCATTTTTAAAGTCATATTTTTATATTAAGGAATTTAACAGTTGATTACTTTTTTGTAGTATTTTACAGTCATAATTTTGTTAATAAAAGTTACACTCTAAATACCAACATGAAAAATTATCTGGCACTAGAAGTAAAAATGGACCTACAAACAGGATGATTGGATGTACATAAAGCATTAAAAACCTAACACCCTGATATGTTGGAATTACCCGTCCAGCTACTATAACAGCTGGATGGAATTTTGAAACAAAGCAAACAACCTGTAAAAGATCAGAGGGCTAAAAAATACTGCAAAATTCTGGATCAAGATTGGGAAGAGAACAAGAGCTGAGTGGAGCCAGGATTTGAAAAGGAACCTAGTTAGTAACTCCCACCCTGAGGGACTATACAGTGGAATGAAAGTGTGGTTTACAGCAGCAGTAGATGATCCTGGAAACCTTAAGCTTTTGTTCTGGACTATGTGCCTGACAGAAGCAAACAAAATCTTCTCTGAAGTAATACTTAGTCTTCAAATTATTATTATTATAAAGAAATTTGCAAATACAACCCCCCCCCCCTTTTTTTTTTGGTACCAGGGATTGATCTCAGGTCCTTGCGCTTGCAAGGCAGGCCACCAAACCTCTGAGCTAAATCCCCAGCCCTGCAACCCCTTTTTTAAAAGTAATAATAATAGAAAATAAGAGGCCAGGTGTGGTGGCACACACCTGTAATCCCAGCTACTTGAGAGACTGAGGGAAGAGGATCACAAGTTTGAGGTCAGCCCTCAACAACTTAGCAAGACCCTGTCTCAAAGAGGGCTGGACATGTAGCTCCATACTCCCTGATAATGATGAGACACATAAAGACACATGACAACACAAGCCAAAGTCAGCAGAAACTGCCAGAAAAAGACATCCTAAAACTGTATGTAAGATAAGCACTATGAAATAAATATATTTATTTATTTATTATGCTTACAGAAATAAAAAGACAACCTTCAGCCAAAAAACTAGTAAATTCTAGAATTATAAAATATAAACTAAGGTAATCTTTTTTTTTTTTTTTTTTTTTTTTGGTACTGGGGAATCAAACTCGGGCCCTTGTGCTTGTGAGGCAGGCACCAGAACCACTGAGCTAAATCCCCAGCAAATTAAGGTAATCTAAATCAATAATAGACTAAATGAGTCTTGTAGCAAATTAGACTGAAAGAATCACCTGGAAAATATTTCAGAAGAAATAATAGAGAATGAAACATAGTGGGGATTTAGCTCAGTGGTTCTGCCACCTGCCTTGCAAGCACAAGGACCCAAGTTCAATTCCCAGTACCCCCCCAAAAAACAGAATGAAGCATAGAGATAAAAAGACTAATACAGGAAAAAAAGAGATGTGTCTTTACTTGATACATACTTTTGTTTTGTTTTGCTTTTGATACTGGGGATCGAACTCAGGACCTTGCACTTGTGAGGCAGGCAGTGGAACCACTGAGCTAAATCCCCAATCCTTTTACTTGATACCTTTTTAACTGAAGTCCCAGAAGAAAATGAGAGTAAGAATAAAGCAGAGACAACATTTGCAGGGTTTACGGATGATAATTTCTTAGACATGATTAATGATAACCAGTATTCAAGGAGCTCACTGAAACCTATACAGGACTGATAAAAAGAAATACATACGGGCCGGGGATTTAGCTCAGCGATTCGGTGGCCTGCCTTGCAAGCGCAAAGACCCGAGTTCAATCCCCAGTACCAAAAAAAAAAAAAAAAATACATACGTAGGAACCTCATTGAAGGCCCCAAACAATCACAACAAAGAGAAAAAATGCTTTCAAAGGAGCAATTGTTAGACTGACATCTGACTCCACAACAACAAGTACCAAAAAACAGTGAGATGATCTATTTATGCTGCATGTTGCTTACAGAAAATACCCACCAACCTAGAATTCCTAACACAGTGAAATGTCTTTCAAGAATTAAGGCAAGGAGCCAGGATTTAGCTCAGTGGTGCAAGCACAAGGTCCTGAGTTCAGTACCAAAAAAAAAAAAAAAAAATTATGGTAAAATGAACACATCTTAAGAAAACAGAATTTATCATCTACAGACTTGTATGAGAGAAAAGATCTTATTCTTTAAGCAAAGAGAAAATATTGTCAGAAACTCAGGGATGTAGGAAGGAATGTAGAGTAAAATAAGTTGTGAATAGGTGGATAAAATAAAAGGGATGTTGTTTATTGAGAGCCAGACAATAATGATGTTGTGTTTTGAAAAATACAGAGACAAAATGCACAACAATGCTTTCAGTTAAATAGAATTAAACTATTATTAAAGACTGTGGGGATTTAGCTCAGTGGTTCCACTGCCTGACTTGCAAGCACAAGGGGCTGAGTTCGATCTCCGGTACCAAAAAAAAAAGACTGTGTTGTCTACCAGGAAGACAAGTTAAAAATTAATGTAGAGTTCTGATAAGCAAAGGTTACATGCTATAGATTTCAGGGTAATCATGAGAATACTAGAAAAACTTCCAATTCCTGAAATGAATATTAAGGGATAAAATGAAATTATTATGTGTTTTCTTGTGGGGGTTGGTACTTAGAACTCTGGACCTTGTGCTTGTGAGGCAGGCAACAGAACCACTGAGCTAAATCCCCAGCTCAAAATGAAATTATTAAAAACCCAAAATGCAAGAAAGAGAAAAAGGAACATAGAATAGGCCAAAGACAGTCCATTGAGTCCCAAACATATAAGTGCATACATTAAATGTAAATGGGCCAATGCTGATGTCCTTCTTAAAATATATAACAAAGACAGATAAGTAAATGAACAAATGAGGTGGGGAAGAAGGGAAAGGCAGGCTGGATTCACGTAATCCTGTTCTAATACCTTGGCAATCCAGTGATCGCCCTTTTCATCTCTGGGCAGTGATAGTAGGATACTCTTTAAATAGAACAGAAAATGTCTAGACAATGAGGTACTAGACACAGCTTTGAATACAGAGGTGCCAGAAGTAGTAAGATGAAAGAAAGCCAGGTCATTCTACGATGATCCTCTGAGTAGATGATCCCTTGTGCTCATAGCTAACAACCTTTTTAAATTTTTATTTATTAATTTATTTATGCCTCATAACCTTAAATGTCAGAAATGCTTGCTGGGCATGGTGGCGCATACCTGTAATTCCTGTACTATAGGCTGAAGCAGGAGGATCACTGCAAGTTTGAAGCTGTCCTGGGCTACATGGTGAAGTCAAGGCCAGCGTGAACTACAGAGTGAGACACTGTCCCAAAAAAAAATGCTCAGATTACTGGTCATCTAAGGAAAGTCTCTTACAAGAAAGATTGATTTCATAAAAGAAAACAAAATGATCAATATTGTCATTGAGACAAATACTATTACATTCTAAAATAAGACAAAATTTTGTTTAAATTTCAGGACAAAAAAATAAAAATAGGAGGAAAACTATCATCAAAGACTTTACAAACATTTCTAAAAAGGGAAAGATTCAGATTTTCCAATAGGAAAGGTTCACTACTAAATGTCAAACATGGTGGATAAAAGTGTACCTCAAGACACATGAAATTTCTGGATATCAGATACAAAAACAAAGAACCTACACCTGCTGTCTGAAGTAAAACATAAAACAATCACCAAAAAAGGGCATGGGATCAGATTGATACTGCACTTGTCTGTCACCAGCACTGCAAGCTAAGATGTGTTGGAATGGTACTCAGCATTCTGGGGGAAAATTATTTCCAGAGTAGAATTCCAAACACAGACAGACTATCACACAAGTAGAAAGATGTAAACACGTTAGAAATATAGGGTTTCAAGAAAATATATTTTACATGTACTGTTTTTTAGAAAACCACAGGAAAATTTGCCCACCAGAGAGAATTAACAAAAAACTAGGAAGACTGGGACTTAGGAAAAGGACTGAGGGCTGGGGATGTAGCTCAGTGGTTCTGCCTCCTGTCTCACAAGCACAAGGACCCGAGTTCGATCCCCAGTACCAAAAGCGAAAGGACTCAAAAAGAAGCAGAGTCCCTGTTTTAGTTACTTTCTCATTGCTGAGACAAAATACCTGATACCTACAAGTTAAAGGTGGAGACATTTATTTTGGCTCACAGTTGCAAGAGGTTTCAGTCCATAGTCAGCTGGCTCTATGACAGGGCAGCATGACAGGCAGGAAGCAGCAAGGGATCATGGGACATACTTCTAGGCCATACCCAGGCCATACTCCCATTGACCCACCTCTTCTCACCAGGCTTCACCTTCCAACGTCACTCCCATAATAAACCCACCAGTGGATTAATCCAGTCACACACCATAATCCATATCACACTCATGATCAAGTCACCTCCCAAAAGCCTCACCTGTAAGTGTGTGAGGCTTTGAGGGAATATCTAGATATAAACCATAGCAGTCTCCATGCTGTTAACAGGATTTCCAGGATGACAGCTCCACATCTGAAATGGAGAACAATCTGGCCAGACAGGATCTTTGGCAGAGGTTTACAATAAAGGATAAAATTAGTGCCAGGCATGGTGGTGCACACCTGTAATCCCAGCACTCAGGAGGCTGAGGCAGGAGGATCGCTGTGAGTTCGAGACCAGCCTGGGCTACATAGTGAGTTCCAGGTCAGTCTCAACTACATAGTGAGACCCTGTCTCAAAAAACCAAAAAAAAAAAAAAAAAAAAAAAAGAGGATAAAATTAGAGAATATATGAAGTACCAAAATGGAAGAAGATTTAGATAATGAGGGAATGTTCTAGGATTAAGTAATGTTAAATACTTAAAAACTCTAAAGAGAAAAAATGGATAATAAAACGGAAAACAAAAAGTTATGTAGAAGAAAAGTAATTACATTACAATATTAATGCATGGTTCGGTTATGAATAGTACTTATGAGGTCATTATAAGCACTGAATGTTAATTGAACCAAATTATGTTCTAACTATACTGTATTGGGAAGAACAGAGAAGGCTGAAATAGATAAGTAAGTGCTTATTTCCCACAAGAAGGAATCAGTGAGTGCTAAAACAAAAATTAGAAGAAATATAAGTGAGTTAAAAGTGACAGATATTAAAATAACCAGCTAAAATAATTGAAAGCAGTTGCCCCTTTTGAGTAAGAAGTGGAGGGTTAGAGGTCTGATGTTTTTTATAACAAGAGCTGATAATTGTGTGCATTTGTATTTTTGATAAATGTAAAAGCTGAATTGAGAAAAGCCACTTATTTTTTTTTAATTCTTTTTTTTTTTTAATTTTATTGAGTTTATTGGTACATTTTAGGGATACAGTACAGTTACATTCATTGTTGGGATCATGTACCTTTACATGGCAAGTCTTGATTCTCATTTTTTCCCCTTACCTCTGCCCTCCCTTCACCCCCTCCTCCCCTCCCCATCTACAAACACTTTATTTTCATCTTTTCATTCTCTCACATTTTTTTCTTTTCCCTTTTTTGTTCTTCCCCTACGCATCACACCTTCCCTACACCTTTAGCGCCTTTCTTCCCATTTCTCAAAGAGCTTGGACTGGAGATTCCATTTGACCCAGCCATCCCTCTGCTGGGTATCTTTCCAAGAGAACTAAAAGAATCATATCACAGAGAAGTATGTGCACCCATGTTTATAGCGGCACAGTTTGTAATTGCTAAATCTTGGAAACAACCTATTTGCCCATCCGTTGGAAACTGGATAAAGAAGTTGTGGTTTTTCTATAAAATGGAATATTACTCAGCCATAAAGAGCGAGAGAATAGATTCATTCATAGGAAAATGGATACATAGTGAAGATATACTCCTAAGTGAAATAAATAAGTCACACATGTGTAAATACCAAATAGTTTCCCTGGTGTGAATATTCTGCAACAATGCATAAGATTCTAATAAGATTACTGACAGTTAGAAATGGGAAGAAAAGCCACTTATTTTTAAAATTGTTTCTTTAGAGAATAAGTTAATAAGGATTATTTGATTTAACTCAGGTTTTGGCTTTCTTTTAGGAGGCTGTTTGGAATAGGGGTTGATTACCATTTATTAGCCTCAGATTAGGAATTCAGTTCCTAAAAGTCACCTTAGTAAATAAACTATTTAAAATGTATTCTAGGTGTGGCTTTAGCTGTCATTCTCTGTCACACCCGACATATCAGTGACAATGTTTTCCTTGAAGCTGCAAAGGTAAATGTTTTAAGTATTTATTTTATAAAGATGGATAGGTTTTAAAAACAAAGTATGGGTTAAATCTGTCTTATTAATGAAACAGAAGTTACGCATTCAGTACTTTTTGATTTGCATGTCTACTTTTGCATTATATTGATTTTTTTAAATCATAACTTTTTAAATGTTTGATTATATGCTATGAATCATACCTTAAACTAAGTTTCATGTTGTATATATGTGTATATGTATATATGAAGGTAGGATTATGACAGCATAGATAAAACATAACTCCTTCCATATATATACTTTTTTTGGTACTGGTGATTGACCTCAGGACCTTGCGCTTGCAAGACAGGCATGGTGCCACTGAGCTAAATCCCTGGCCCTCCTTCCCTATTTTTAGTGAACACGTACTGGTATTATTTGGAGTGCTGGTTTGTTGGAGCTCCAGACTTTGCAATAGAAGTTCTCAAGAACTAATATTAATAAAAAACACTGATGTTTATTTTCTGAGTAGCTATGTAATTATGCCAAGCTTTGTATGAATTAAATAAAATATATCAATAAGTCTTTAAGCTTGGCTATTTCTTTGTTGTTACTGAACAGTTTTAATGCCTACAGTAGAATAAGAATTTGGTTACCTGTATTTTTCGGTTTCCCCAGTGCTTTTCCATTTTACTAAATCCTTCTGTTATTTAAACAAACAAAAGTAAAATGTTGGCTTTCTTTTCAGGCACTGACAAGTCAATTGACAAATGAAGAGTTAGCCCAGGGGAGACTTTACCCACCACTTGCTAATATTCAGGAAGTTTCTGTTAACATTGCTATTAAAGTAAGTAATGTATACCTTTCACATAAATAATAATGACATTTTCTATTGCAAGTTACACAAGTCATTGGAGATAAATTTGAAACATTTACAAAGGTACAAATAAGAAATTTTAGGTTACCCATATTCTTATCACCAGAATGCAATACACATCATTATTTTGGGTTTGTTGCTTTCTAGTCTTTTTTTTTTTCTTTGAAAACACATAATATGATACATACCTGCATGTAATCACCTGTGCCTATTTTTATAATTGGTTTCTTACTGCACTTTTCCATTTAATAGATTGTCTTTACCTTGTAAGTTAATAATTCTCCAAAAGAGTTAAAGACATCATATTACAGTAGTATATGCATACTCATTTTTATAGCAACACAATTCATAATAAATAAATCTTGGAAACAGCCTATATGTCCATCAACAGATGGATAAAGTGTAGAATTTTTATACAATGGAGTACTACTGTGCCACAAAGAAGAATAAACTTGAGTCTTTTGCAGGAAAATGGATGCACCCTGAGACCATGTTAAGTGATTTAATTAGACACAATAAGATTCAGTATGGCATGATTTGTTATATGAGGAACCCAAAGTATAAATAATTAAAGAGCAAAGTAAAAGATAGATAAGAGGAAGTAGGGAAATAGATCTTTTGCAAAAGGGAAGAAGACCAAGAGATGAGGGAGTGGGGAGGGAGGTGAGGGAAAGGGAATTTAAAAAAGAGGATGTGTTATGTACATGTACCAACTCCCCATAATGAATGTAATCATTATGTGCTGCAAGCATTTACTAATAAGTTTTAAAAGTCAGTAATATCCCAAAATAGTAATAGTTCTTATTATTCTCATGTGTAGTCATTAATGGTGCATGGTATTATCTGTTACATCATAATTTTTTAAATAATTTCTCTTTTTGAACATTTAAGTGTCTTTATTACTACACATGTTATAGTGAACATCCTCTGTATAGGTAAATATGTCCATTTGTGGTGGCTTTTGTGTTTTGTTGTTGTTTGCTTGATTGTTTTGAGTCTCACTGTGTAGTCCAGGCTGGTCTTGAACTCAGAATAACTCCTGCCTCAGGCAGGCATGGTGTCACATGCCTGCAATCTCAGCACTCTGGAGGCTGAAGCAGGAAGTTTATGTTCAAGGCCAGCCCGAGCTACATAGCGGGACCCTGTTTCAGAAAGCCAAAAAAAAGAAAACAGCCTCCTGCTTCAGCCTCCTTAATGCTGGGATTATGGATGTGCACTACCACCTCCAGCTTTGATGTAACATTTTTCTTCCCCGTTAAGTGTATTCATACATTTAAAGGAAACAGTTCAGTTATATTGATCATTGGGATCTTGTACCTTTACATGATATATTTTAGTTCTTATTTTTTCCCCATAACCCTGCCCTCCCTTCATCCCCTTCACCCTTCCCTATTTACAAATACTTTGTTTCCATTTCTTCCTTTTTTCACATTTTTTCTTTCCCTTCCCCTTCTCACTTCGCCATTAGCCCTTTTCTTCCTATTTCATATTATCAATTACACTGTTTGAACCTTATTTACACTTTTAGTTTCTCACACCAGAGAAATTATTTAGTATTTACTCAAGTGTGTCCTACTTGTCTCACTTGAGTATGGCCTCAACGTGCATCCATTTAGCTATTAACATCGCTAGTTTCTTATTCTTTACGGCTGAGTAGTACTTGATGTCACATTTTCAAATTAAATTGAAACAATTTTTTTATTTTTGAGTCATTCTCAGTCTCTACTTCTTAAAAGTCTTTCAATATATTTTGTTATTTTCTTCATGTGAATATGGCATGTCACTCTTTCTAAATATTTTAATATTTTTGTTATCCTATGAAGTTTTCTTCTTCCCATATTTTCTCACTGATCATTTCTTTTTCTTTCTTTTTTTTGGGGGGTGGGGGGAATGGGAGGAGACAGTCTTCCTGTGTAGTGCAGGCTGGCCTTGAACTCACAGCAATCCACCTGCCTCGGCCTCCCAAGTGCTAGGATTACAGACATGTGCCACGACACCTAGTCATCATTTCTAATATGCAGGAAAGTTATTCTTATTAACCAGTTTCTTTACTGAATGATCAATTATTTTAATAATTCTCTCATTTCTTTTGGAACTATTGTTCTGAATCATCTGCAAATTATTTTTAAAATGTATAACTAGTGAAGTAGGCTTATATTCTAAGATTTTCTTAAACAGGATAAGATCTGAAACTTATTATGCATATTTGCAACTTCTCTGTAGACAGTCTTTAAGTTTTTATCCTTTTGACTTTTAATGTTCTTTACATTATTTTGATGTTCACAACCTAAGCAAAGATTGGGAATTGGTAAAGGATAATATTTTTAGGGAATAACAGCCAGTCCTGTTTGAGCTAGAGTCTAATTTACAGGTAAGAAAATGGCATAAGAGAAGATTTTAAAGTTATATTACAGCTGTATACTAGTGCCAGGCTACGGAGTCATATTACCTTACTGTTGCAAAATACTTGAAGATTTTAGAACCTAGAATTAGTATGATAGAGTTCACTTTAGAATTTATAGAATTATAGTTGTAGTCAAAGCAGACTTTGGAAGGTCTTACTCTGTTACATTCAAATGAAAGGTAATCCCTGAGGTCATGGAAAGTGACCTGCTTGGAAGCCTAAGGGTATAGCTCTGTGACAGAATGCTTGCTTTGAGCAGGTTCAAGGTCTGGGGTTTGATCCCCCAGTACTACAAAGGAGAAAAAAAATCAGGGCCAGGGGTATAGCTCAGTGGGACCATACCAGCCTGGGAAGTGGTTCAATTCCCAGTACTGAAGGAGCGTGATGGAGAAAAAAGGAACCCTGCTTCAATTAGTATAGCTTCAAGGGCCTATTGTAGGTGGCATGTGTGAGAGTGTGTGCACGCGCGCACGCACACACACACACACACACACACACACCCCTTGTCTCCCTTCCTTAGAGAGCAGGGTAGAGAGTTTGCTGCTTCTTCAGTAGCATAGGTTTTCTTTTTTAGAAGAAAAGGTTCAGGAATGTAGGTAGGGCTTTGCATCTGTCTGTATCCCAACTTGTAAGCATTGATTATCCGCTTTTAGTTCTATGGGCTGGAGAATTTAACCACAGGGACAGGGCTGTGTGTGCTCCTCATGGTCACCACCTCATTTCCTGCATGCACACATGACCAACAGGAACTCTTCAATCTCATGTCTTGCCCTTAATCTTTGTTGTGTGTACCTCTGGAGATCTGTGGCTTACCAATTAGGGCAAACTACCCTATCCTTGTGTCAGGGGCTTGTGGCTAAAATACTAGCTAATGTTTACTTTTGTCAGCTCTTTAAAAATTTAGCTTACTGCCTACCTGCTTATGTAGTGGCCAGTACATCATCCTGTCTCATGCTCTGCAAGAGACAAGAGTTTTTGTTTTATTTTTTTCTTAGAGTGTCCTGTACCTCTTTTTATTCAGTTCTTGTAACAATTGATGCACTTTGCAGCTTTCTACATTTTAAGCAGAAATAAACATTCCTCTCCCCTTATATTTAAAAGAAAAACACTAAAAAATATAGGATAGGTGCTTCATGTGCAGAACAACAAGCAGAGTTTGTTACATGGAGCAGTGCTTTTCAAGCTGAAAAATACATCAAAATTACCTAGAGAGCTTGTTAAAGCAGAGCTCAGGGCCTTACTACCAATCTCTGGTAGTAAGAGACTTTGTAGGTCTGGGATGGAGGTTCTCTAAGTATGGGATAGAGCCCCCAAATTTGCATTTCCAGTAAATTCCCAGGCCACACTGATGCCCCTAGTCTGAAAACTTTGAGTATCATTGACATGGAGATCTTCATTCCACTTGGAGTTAGTGTGGCTGTCCCACCAGTGTCTTACATAGCATGGGATGACGAATTAGCTAAATGAGGGAACAGGGTATTCCATGCAGGGGACTTTCAAATGTGAGAGACTGTGGAGTTTATGTGGTACTATAACAAGTCCCATCTGTCTAGAAAATGGATGTAAAGGAGAGAAGTCAGCTGTGTATAGTGGCACATCACGTGGTCTCAACACCTAGGAGGCAGAGGTGGGAGGATGTTGAGTTTGAGGTCAACCTGGACTATACAGTGAATCCCAAGCCCGCCTTGAATAATACAGAGTGAGACACTCTCTTGGGGGTGG
>NW_022900942.1:34119320-34120856 GCF_012274545.1 Fukomys damarensis | reverse complement strand
GGGGGCAGGGGAGGAGGGGGGAGAGGGAGAGAGGCAGATCTGAAATGAAAGAGAGGCAATGGGGGATAGGGGAATCTTTATAATCACATTGAGGAGTCTGGAATTTATTCTGAGGGTTGTGGCAAGCCATTTAAAGGCTAAGCCAGATTTACATATTTTAAGATAGCATGGCTCCAACTTTAGCTATTTTTCTGGATTTGTCTTTTACAATTCTAATCATTCTTGTTTAGTGCACACTTAAAATTACTATCTGTATTTTGCTGCTGTTGGATGGCTTATCCTATAAATGTCTGGATCTTACCAGCTGTTGAATTTTCTACATCCTTAATAATTTTCTGTTTAGGTGTTCTACAGATTGTTGAAAGAAGAATGTTATAATCCCAACTGTAGATTTATTTCTCCATTCAGCTGTTGTTGATTGTGTACACAGGTAGGGTTGCTATGTGTGGCTAGGTTATAATCAAACCTAGGGCCTCACACATGCTAATAAAGCAAATGCTCTTCTAAGCTATATCCTCAGTCCCACTATAGAATTGTTTATCTCTTTGTATAGCTTTTTAGTGGTTGCTCCAGATATATACATACATATATACATATATATTATATATAATCACAGCTATAATTATTATCATTTTACCAGACTGAATTTACCCATTGTGTTTAATCATATTTTTGTTCACTGTGCTTTCTTCCCTTCTGATGTTTCAAGGTGTTCTTTTTCTCTTTTTTTGGTACTGGAGATTGAACTTAGGACTTAGGTGTTCCTCTTCTTACCATGTCTTTTGTGGTTAAAGAAATTCTGGTTGATCTGTTGTTGGTATCATACTTCCTTAGTTTTCCTCAACCTGAGAATGTCTTGATTTCCCCTACCATTCCTGAAGGATATTTTTGATGGATATAGAATTCTGGATTGACAGCTCTTCTCAGAAGATGAACAGTGTTGGCCAGGGATTTAGCTCAGTGCTTCTGTTGCCTGCCTCACAAGTGCAAAGACTCGAGTTCAATCCCCAGTACTGGGGGAAATAAAATTGAACAGTGTTATACCATTGTCGTCTGCCCACATGGTTTCTGTTGAGAAATCCACTGTCCTTATTGTTCTCTTTAGGTAAGGGGAAAACTTCCATTGCTTTCAAGAATTTTTGTCTTCATTTTACAGAATTCTAAATATGACATCATAGTGCAAATTACCTTGGTATATCCTATGTGGAGGGATTTGGCAATTATTCAAGTATTTATCAGCAATGCTTTTTTTCTCTCCTTCTAGGACTCTGATGATGTGAATGTCAAATATTTTTGTCACAGTCCCATGGGTCCCTGATGCATTGGGTTTTTTTCCAAAAAAAATCTGTTTTATCTTTTCTGGATTAGTAATTTCTATTTTTCTGTCTTCTATTTTATTCATTCTTTTCTCTGTCCCTCCACTAGGCTGTTGCTCCAACCCATGGGATTTTCTTTTTCAGTTATTTGCCTTTTCAGAGCTGAAATTGCCGTATGGTTCTATATGTTTTCTCTTCCTCTCCCCTCCCCTCCCCTGCC
>NW_022900942.1:34102734-34116770 GCF_012274545.1 Fukomys damarensis | reverse complement strand
TCTCTCCCCTCCCCTCCCCTCCCCTTCCTTTCCCTTCTTTCCCCTCCCCTCCGCCAGGGATTGAACTCAGAACCTTCATTTGCAGGTGTGGTGCCACTGAGTTATATCCCCAGCTGTCTTCTGTTTCTTTACTGATGATAGTTTCTGTTTCTTTGCAGAGACTTCTTAATTTTTATTTGTATTAAGCATGTTCATAATTGCTTTCCCAGGTATGGTTATCATGGCTGCTTTAAAACCTTTGTCAGTTAATGTTAACATCTCTGACCCCTTTATTTTGACATTTGTTGATTCTTTTTCCTATAATTTGATCTCTTTCTGTTATAATGCATAGGTTTTTTTGTTTTGTTTTTTAAGACCTCAATGTTTATAAGATTCTGAATCTTGTTTATATGACCTTCTCTGACACTGCTGTGGCGAGGGAGTGTATGTGATGCCATGCCACTGCAGGGAGAAATAGATGTACACAGCCTCCACTGACACCTGAGAAGGCCATTCCTTGTCATTGCTTTTCTCTACTAACACTGCAGTTTGGTGACCTTGTTACCAGAGGATATCATTACCAAAGTCCTGACTGTTCCATACTTCTGGCATCGTTTAGAGGTAGAAATCCATGCTCTCCACATGATCTCTGCTACTGTAGGAAGGGGACTGGAGCGGGAAGCAAAATCTCTGTTGCTAGCTGAGTACAGTGGGATGTGCCTGTTCTCCCAACTACTGGGGAGACTGAGGTGGGAGGGTCACTTGAGCCCACAAGGTTGTGATACCAGCAACATTTAGACACACACACACACACACACACACACATACACACACAGTCCTTGTTGCTGGCCAGTGGGGATGAAAGCTCTAGCTTGCTCCTTGGCCTTCTTTGTCATCTGCCTGGTGATTTGTTGGGTTACTCTTTACAGCCTGAGTTAACATAGGTGGAATGGAGCATAGTATTGTATTTTGGGGGTATTGGTTGGCATAGAATGGTTATTGTCTAAAACTTTTTTCTTTCTTGTCCACTGCTCTTCTATTTATTTGGCTGGAGAAAGAGCCATTTGTTGAGGCTTCTTTATCTGTGGCTATTGGTCTCTGGAGGTGGCTGGCTTCTTCAACTTGTGCTGGGATTAAGTATTATTTTTTTTAAGCACCATTTTACTAATTTGTTAAGATTGAAAGAAGAAATTAGTAGTGGTCACAATTTGGGATGGGAATTAGAGGAGGATATTTTTTTAACAATATCTCATGACACTTTTTTCTCCTTGTGCTGGGGATTTAACCCAGGGTCTTCACACTGAGCTACATACCGAGACATAAAATTTTGTGACAGGGTCTTGCTAAGTCACTAAATTGTCAAGGCTGAGCTCAAACTTGTGATCCTTTTATCTCAGCCTCCCAGAGTGCTGGGGTTACATGCCTGTCTTTTTTTTTTTTTCCAAGTTGGAATAAAACCATAATTTGTGAAAGTAACTGTATGGCAGGCACAGTGCTAGCCTGTGGGAAGATTTCCACACTCTTCATTTTACATCAGACTAAGGCTCGGAGGATTTATTCTTATCACCCATCCTGGTGTGTTTGGTTGCAGAGATCAGAAATGCACTCAAGCCACTTTATTTCCCCTGTTTAACACCTGGTTTATAATAATGTCTATGATTCTCAATCACAGTTATAGAGCAGAAATATCTGGCTCACTTTGGGTTAGGTTTTCACCCAGTCAAGTCAGTCATGACTAGAAATAGTCTTCTATAGTCCATGGCCCTCTAAGCCCACAATTTCTGCAGGGCTGAGAGGAATGACGGGCTAGGCAAATCGCCCAGGTACAACTGCTGAACTGATACATGATAAAACTTAACTTTGTTTATTGGGTTGAAGTATTGGGGCAATGTGATTATTGGGAGATCAGGAGAGGTGACTAAAGTATATTATATGATCTGTTAGGTGATTTTTATTGTATCATTTAACTTTGTTTTGAAATGAAATTTTTTTTGGTTTTCTTTTGTAGTTGTTGGTTTTGTTTTGTTTTGTTTTGTATCAGGGATCTAACTCAAGACCTTGCACTTGCGAGGCAGGCACCACTGAGCTAAGTCCCCAGCCCTAAAGTTGGTTTGTTTTGTCTTGTTTTTAATCTTTTTTTTTTTTTTTTTTTAATTTTTTTTTTTTTTTAATTTTTTTTTTTTTTTAATTTTTTTTTTTTTTTAATTTTTTTTTTTTTTTAATTTTTTTTTTTTTTTAATTTTTTTTTTTTTTTAATTTTTTTTTTTTTTTAATTTTTTTTTTTTTTTAATTTTTTTTTTTTTTTAATTTTTTTTTTTTTTTAATTTTTTTTTTTTTTTAATTTTTTTTTTTTTTTAATTTTTTTTTTTTTTTAATTTTTTTTTTTTTTTAATTTTTTTTTTTTTTTAATTTTTTTTTTTTTTTAATTTTTTTTTTTTTTTAATTTTTTTTTTTTTTTAATTTTTTTTTTTTTTTAATTTTTTTTTTTTTTTAATTTTTTTTTTTTTTTAATTTTTTTTTTTTTTTAATTTTTTTTTTTTTTTAATTTTTTTTTTTTTTTAATTTTTTTTTTTTTTTAATTTTTTTTTTTTTTTAATTTTTTTTTTTTTTTAATTTTTTTTTTTTTTTAATTTTTTTTTTTTTTTAATTTTTTTTTTTTTTTAATTTTTTTTTTTTTTTAATTTTTTTTTTTTTTTAATTTTTTTTTTTTTTTAATTTTTTTTTTTTTTTAATTTTTTTTTTTTTTTAATTTTTTTTTTTTTTTAATTTTTTTTTTTTTTTAATTTTTTTTTTTTTTTAATTTTTTTTTTTTTTTAATTTTTTTTTTTTTTTAATTTTTTTTTTTTTTTATTTTTTTTTTTTTTTTTTTTTTTTTTGTACTGGGGATTGAACTTGGGACCTTGTGCTTATGAAGCAGGCAGTGGCACCACTGTGCTAAATTCCTGGCCCAAGTATTTTTATTTTTAAAAGAAAAAGAACCATTCTTCTAAATTCATTTATTTATGAAATAACAGTGCTTTCTTCTGATAGGTTAATATGCAGAGCCTACACAATGATCTTACTTCTTTTTCAGGTTACAGAATACTTATATGCTAACAAAATGGCTTTCCGATACCCTGAACCTGAAGACAAGGCCAAATATGTTAAAGAAAGAATATGGCGAAGTGAATATGATTCTCTGCTGCCAGATATGTACGAATGGCCAGAATCTGCTTCAAGACCTCCTCCCATAACAGAATAAAAGCATCACACTGAGAAGTACTTTCCATAAATTAAGGAACCCATTTTTTTTTTTTGAGAAAACAAAAGAGAGTATATCTGTGTTTTATTCTTCCCATTTTTCCATGAATCTACATGTCTGTTGGGGGAAGATGTGTTGACTCTCTTGTTAAGGTCCACAGTACCCTATCATCAAGTAACATAATACTTCAGGCCTCATTTGTAGCCCATTACTACCCCCAAGAGATGTAAAAAATACTTTTGTAGATGCCTTCTCTCCTACTCTTGTTCATACTTGCCAAGGTATTTATTATTTGCTGTTACAGATGATAATCTTCTCTCGCTGAAATTTATTTCTGTGGATTTTGAGTAGAACCAAATTTTAACCAAAACTCCAAAGAAAAATTACCAGTATTTAAAACTTTGTTTTAAATATCTGCTTCATTTTATTTTAATGTTTTGAAATTCCTTTATAATAAACAGGAAATTTTTTCCCTTTTGTGGGGGAACTAAATCAAGGTTTAACTGTAACATTATGAGAGAATAATGGGAATTATACTACTGCTGCCTTTAGACAAGTAAAAGCCACTTTCAACAGTATAAAAATCAAATAAGTTATGTTTTACTTTTGAAAATTATAGAGAGTATACCTTTATTCCAACAGTGATGCTTTTTATTACTTGGTATAATTTTGGGATTCCCCTATGATAATATTCCTTTAAATGTTGTTAGTACTAGTGACAACTCTTTTTGTATTGAAGATTGTTTTAATCCTGTAAAATGGGTAATAACTGGCTAAAGAGACCAGTTATTGTGTAGAATATACTGAAGATTTTAGGGGAAAATTTGAAAATAACAAATAGTATCTACTCATCATGGATGCTTTGATTCAGTACTGTGGATTCAACCCAGAGGTATTCTACCCCAAGCTACATCCTTAGCCCTTTATTTTTTATTTTGAGACAGGCTCTTGCTAGGTTGTGATCCTCCTAAGTAGCTGGGATTACATGTGCGCTGCCACACCCCGTAAGAGGATAAAATTTCTAAATGCTCCTTCTAGAATTGTAACAATAAAAAGTTATTCATATACATATATCCATATACACATTATTTAATATTTCTCTGTAGGAAAAAGGAGCTTTCTGTTTTTATCTTCTCATCTGTCTACTGAAATTGATTCATAATAAATTTTGAATATAACTTATTATTTTAAGAATGCTTAGTGTGTACCATGGGGAAAAAAAGTTTGAAATGGCATTGCCATTTGGAACATTGAAAAGCATAGTTGGTTAATACATTTAAAAGATGAATAAAATCATGTCTGTCTCAAAAAACAAAGAATTAGGTCACAATTTGATTATTTTAATTAAAGATGAAAGGTTTTTGTTTTTATGTTGTTTTTGTGAAAATAAAATCACCCCAAACAATATTCTGTGTAAAACCTGTACTTTATTTTAATATTATAAATATAATTAGGAGCCTGTTTTAAATGTTTATTAAAAGCAGAAATACATGCTGAATTAGTCTTTTCAAAAGTTGCATATTTTTATTATTTACAAACTAGTATTTGAAGAAGTATCAATTATTGGCTATAAATTAAATTTATACTTTTTAATATTTAAGAATACAGGAAGTGGCCATAATAGCTTCAAATTGGGAAAGTAAACATTTGGGCTTTCCATAAGAACTTTTATCTAGGGGGGGCAAAAAACTATTTTGGAAAACAGTAATAGTTTCTCATTCTTTTGAATAAAGAAGAAATTCTATAAATTTATTTTCAGTAATTATTTCATAGGGAAAATTAAAGTAAAAATGTTTTTCTCGTCTGTTTTTCACTGCCTGTGTTGTGAAAGAAACTGGATAACTAATGAGGAAGGTTTGTTGACAGTGGGGAAAAAAGTTTTTAAGATTTTGGTTAAATGATTTTTCAAAGATAAATTTATTTTGGTTGCTGGTTTTCGTTTGTTTGTTTTGTCCAGTATTATGGACTGAACCCAGAGTCTTTCTACTGAGCTACATCCTCAGCCCTTTTTAACTTTTTATTTTGAGACAGTCTCGCTAAGTGGTCCAGGCTGGACTTGAACTTGGGATCCTCTTGCCTCAGCCTCCTGGAGTTCTGGTGTGATTCTCAACCAGAAGGTTGCCTCAGAATCACTTTGAACTGTCTTTAAAATGGAGATGCCTCTGCTCCCCCTCCCTCTAGACCAGCAGGGGCAGAGCTTGGGTATAGTTTCAGCAGGTACCCAGGTGATTCTGAAACACATGTCTGTTTCCCTCACAATTACTGCCTTAGAGTGGACAACAGAATCATCTGGAGAACTAACTCATGCTGATACTGAGGTGGGGGGAGAGGGGGGTCTGAGAGCCTGCCTCTCTGACAGGTTCTCCTGCAGTGCCCATGTTGCACAGAGAACAACATGCTGAGAAGTGTGCAGTTTTAGTGCTTCTATAACTATATGCTTCAGTCTACATGAGAATGAGCAACTGAGATTACATCTTACCTAGAATAGCTTTCATCTGGTTCTTTTTAGCTTTTACAGGATGTTTATAAGAAAAATTAATATAGAATTTTCCCCCCTGGGGATGGAACTCAGGACTGTGCACTTGCAAGGCAGGTGCAGTGCCACTGAGCTAAATCCCCAGCACTAACATAGAACTTTTAAACAGACTTTTCTGAAAATATATAAAAGCTAGAATACTATTTGGCTCTAAATTATGGATTTGTAGTAAAGATAAGTGAAGTCTAGCGACCAATATTCCTGAAGAGTAGAATAGCACTGTATTGCCATCTGAGATAAGACCACCTGTGTTTAGGTGCAGGCACACTGCTGACTCTAGAACATAGTACAATTCATTACCTACTTTGGCTCTCAATTAATTTGCAACTTGTTTTTTTACATATAAATGTTAAGCTTTACAGTTGAGCTTTATAACATACTTTGTATTTTAAATATTCAAGAAAATTCAGCTATAGAAAACTTCATCTGAAATCAGGATAAGATTTTTTTTTCTGAGACAGTCTCACTAGGTAGTCAGGCTATCGAACTCGCTATGTAGCCCAGGGTGGCCTCAAACTTGTGGCAGTCCTCGCCTCAGCCCCCAGAGTGCTGAGATTACAGGTGTGTGCCACCATGCTCAGCTTTGGATAAGATTTTTTTTTTTTAATGTAAGCAGCAAAAAATGTTTGTCCAAAGTTGAAATAAATCAAGGCACACTTACATAGGACTTGAGTCAATGCATAATTCCTTAATCCTTGCTGAGAGTTACTTAGATAAACTAGTGCTTAGATTTTAAACATTAATTATTCCTATTCCTTAGGTAAGGGTTTATAAACTTATTTGTTAGTTTTCAACATTTTATGTATCAGATGTGTCCATAAAGAATTTGGTTTTGAATTTAGTATATGAAACCAAAGATTCTTAGTAGTTAGTTCACTAGTTTGATTTAGTAATTTTTATTAGACCTACCAGCTGCTATCACTTTTGTGTAAACAAGTTTCAGTATTTGTGAATCCACACATGTCAGTGTGCATTTGTATTATAAGGTATAGAGGATATCTATTGTATTCTGTGCGTACACCTTCCATTAAACAGTGAGAAAAATTAGAATGTGCTAGTATAAATCTTACATGTTGAGTAAGGAATTTCTAGAGACATGTTTTAGCTAAATATTTGACAAAACTTCCGTTTTATTATACTTTGTCTAATAACCTTTAAAATTAAAACTTTTTGCAGTTGATGTTTTTTTATGTTCCTTTGGGTAACACTTCAAGAATTACTGACTTCAAGAAAATAAAGCCACACTTGGCCTTTCTGACCTTTGCATTTAAGATAATGATGGACTGTTTAGTCTCGTAATTGTTTATGGGAAAAGTAGTTTTAAGTGGAATGCCTCGGGTAGAGCATATACTAGATTGACTTACTGTACATGGTCCAAGGAATAATCTTGAAAACATAATTACATGAATTATTTTTCCCTTTTATGATATATTATAATGAGATATGTGTTCTTATTTTTTCTTAGTAAAATTAAAATATGCCTGATGACTTGGTGGTTTTGTTGTTTTTGTCTTTGTTTTGCTTTTTTGAGACAGGCTCTCAGTTTGTAGTCCAGGCTAGCCTCAAACTTGTGATCCTCTGCCTCAGCCACCTGAATACTGGGATTACAGCATATGCTACCATGCCCAGAATTACTGAACTTGTTTTTAAAGGCTTCTGTGTATTAGGACCCTTTTCAAACTTTGGTATTATCATAAACCATAAAACACACACTCCAGAATCCTTGATTCCTTACAAGTTTTCTGTTAGACCTCAACTCACACATTGCTCCCCATCTCTTTAATTCCATTTGTTCAGCTTTCTACTGTATTTAATTACAACAGGAAAGGAATTATTTCTATCCCCCACCCACGTGCACGCACGCGCACTCACCCACACACACACATTCACACCAAAACTCTTGATGTTAAAATAGTAGATCGGAAAGTCTGCTGATTTTGTGATCAAAGGGGGGATTGATGTAATACATAATAGCTACTGAGTGCTTGCTTCAAGCTAGAAAGTATTCCAGGAACCTGGTACACATTAAAACTTCACAATATCCTTAAAAGGTGTGGGTACTAATATTTTCTCTAGTCACGACATAGCACCGTAGGCACAGAGATTAGGATCATGTAGCTACTAAAGTGGCAGCACCAGGATTCAAACCTCCCACCATGGTTTAACCAAACCTTAGTCCTGCTTAAACCAGACTCCACACCAATCTGACTTACAGCCCATAAGCAAGGCTGCAGAAAACTACAGTATACTGTCTATCTCACTTGGTAGTCTGTTATAATCACTTCCTGCTGCCTAGCATTTGCCTATCTGCTGAATCATACATACCCTTTCCCACTGTCAAATCTGAGTTTGCCTGCATCACATTCCTCAGGTGCCTTTCTTCCAATTTCACAGACAAAACAATCAGAAGAGAACATCCCCAGGCTTCTGGGAACCATAGAAGTTGAAGGTGCCTTGAGAAAGTGACAAGCAACAGCTCCTGACACCAACAGCTAGACTTGCTGTGGGTAAAGGCCAGCTTAGAACCTGACTTGGCCTTGGTATTCTATTGAATATAAACCACTTCACAGAACATCATCATTGGATAAGCCCACTCTGACCAAGATGGATCTAGATAAAAATGGCTGCTCTGTAATTAAGTCTATATAAATAAAATGTGAGCACTGTCTAAACCGCAAAACTGACCAAACATCCCTTCCCCCAAATCCTGGCCCTTATGATTAACTACTGACTATTGTAGTTCCTGACTCATGCATCTGCACTCCCTGTAGAGTTTTATTAGGTTACCAGCCGCACAGTTGTCTCTGCTTCCCAACACATTCAATCCAGAGTGAACTTCGCCTTCCCTGGCCCTGCTGCAAAATCATCCAACCAGTGTCACAGGTACTTTCTAACTGCCTTCTTACTGAGATACCCCAGTTGTGCACTGTGTGTGTGTCCTTCCTCATTGCATGATATACTCAACTTGGTCAGCTACAGATGTGCTCCTGAGGGTCTCTGTGGAGGGAATGAACAACCTTCATCGGCACCCACATGCCTAAGAACCACCTATGGTGGTATCAAGGGCCAGCCCATACCTTGGCTAGTAGGTCCTACATACACCTTCAACTCAAGCGCTTTGCCCCCTCAATTCTCCTTTCTCACTACCATCAGTTTTTCTTCTACCAGTTTACTAGCATCAGCAGGCAGGCATCTGTTATTTGTCTCACCCTTAAGGACTTTTGGCTCTTCTTTCCCTCCAGCTTTTCTTCTAAATTATTATCCTTCAAAACAAAATTTCTCAAAAGATGTTCTGTATTTACTCTCTGCTTCCTAACTTCAATTTCTCACCTTCAGCTCTCTCTTGCACCCACTCTAATGAGGCCTTCAAATCCACCCTCCATTGAGACCTATACACTGCCAAACTCGACGTTAAAATTAAATTTTACTAGACCCATAAACTTCTTTTGACACAATTGACCTCTTTTTTTGTTTTTGTGTGTGTGTTTGGTAGATATGATTTCAAAGTTATAGGAAAGTTGCAGGAACTTCCAAATGTCTCTACCCAGATGGACCAATTACTTATATTTTGTTCAATTTGTTTCATCATTCCTTCCCTCCCAGTTTCTCACTTTATATACATAAAGGTTTATTTTCTGAATAATGTGAGAGATTATTATGCCAAACAATTTCACAACTCTCCATTTGTTGCCTCTCTGCTGGGACCACTCCAGAGTTCCATGGCTTATTTCTGCACCTCCTGTAGGCTTTTGCTCAATCATGCCAGTGAGGCTTTTTCTAACTCATCTTTAAAAATTGTAGCCCAAGCCAAGCATGGTGGCTCACACTTGTGATCCCAGCATTTTGGGAAACTGAGGCATAATGATCACAAGTTCAATCCAGCCTAGGCAACTTAGCAACTTAAACTAAGCAAGACTCTCAAAATAAAAAATTCAAAAGGCTGGGATATAGTTTACCCTATAGACCCTGGGTTCATTCACTAGGATCAGGGAAAAAAAATGCAGCCTAAACTTCCCAGCACCCTGTTTATGTTCCCCACTATTTTTTCTCCATAGACCTTAATATCTGATTAGTGATATTAGGTATTTTGTTTCTTGCCTCTCAACAGAACATGAAATCTATAAAGACAAGGCCTTTTGCCTATTAAGAAAAAAACAATCAACTCAGTTTTCCCCGTTATACTCTCACAACACACTTCTGACACCAAATGTGTGTGTGGAAAGGGTTACTTTACCCCCAAGCAAGCAATAATGCATTTAATGATTAAATGAGATTTAATCAATGTTCGCTCATACCCTCTCTCCAGAACTTGGGATGGGATGGTGGGACTGAAAGTCCTAACGTCCTAAACTTGCCTTGGTCTTTTCTTCAGTCCCCATCCTGAAGTAAAGGCTGCAGCCACTGGTCTACTCATTAGTGTACAAAAAAATCTTATCATTTTGAAGGTTCCAAGTGAGAAACAGGAAAGACATCCAAATACATATTTTCAATATCCCACCTGTTTGTTCAATTTTTTTATCCCTGACACCTAGAACTCTATCCATTATTTGTTGAAAGAATATATTCTTTGAGAATTTGTGAAATCTCTAGAAGTCCACGAATCCCCTGAAATAGTACATGAGAGTGTGTATGTGTGCCTTTGCCAGGGAAAGGGCTAGTCATCTCTATCAGATTTTCTTTTTTCTTCTCTTTTTTGGTACCGGGGATTAAACTTGGGCCCTTGGGCTTGTGGAACAACTGAGCTAAATCCCCAGCCCTCTATCAGACTTTCTAAGAGGGTTTTTCTTCACCAAAGATAGGGTAAAAACAACTATGTTTAACTAGCCACCATGCTGCTTTATTGGAAGGGTTGGTGTGGTGAAAGACAGGTCTCAACTTTCCTCCAAGCTGACTTAGGTAGACCAACCAATATATGCCTTCCATTGCCTGCCAAAGTGACAACACAGACATATGTGAAAGAAAGGTGGCTCAGCACCTTCTTCTCCAAACATTTGCTGCTCTGTTTTTAGATACTAAACAATATGGACCTCAAATACCATCTGCTCTGTGTCTAAACTAAATGGAAAGTAACTTTCAACATAATTTTCTTTTTTTTTTTCTTTTGGTTTTTTGAGACAGGGTCTCACTATGTAGTGGAGACTGACCTGGAACTCACTGTGTAGCCCAGGCTGGTCTCGGACTCACAGCGATCCTCCTGCCTCAGCCTCCTGAGTGCTGGGAGTACAGGTGTGTACACCTTCAGGATCATTCTTCCAGGAAGATCTTCCATGCCAGGTCCAAAGAATAAGGTGGGGGAGGATATGCTGTAATGTTTTTACAAGCCTGTATTTCTGTTGAATTGGCACTAGCATCCTTGTAGAGTACAGGTGTCCACCACCATGCCTGGCTACAATTTTCTTTTTTAAAGCAGTCTAAAAATTAGACTCAAGGTGTCACAGGTGTTCAAACTGACTGCTGGGAGACAACTGATTACCTGACCAAGTGCTGAGCTCTAAAATCCATCACCATATTGATAGGGAAGCCATGTCTCCTGCTGGCTGCAGCTTAGGGCAGCAGGGATCATACAGGGCAGGCCCATTCCAAGGAGCCCCTGGGACTTCTTTGAAAGATGAGTTGAGTTCAAAGCCTCCCCCGTGGCCTTCCTGAGCTCAGATCTGTCCTTCAATCTTAGATGACTTATTACATAACATTTCTTCCTTTCCTTCACTTTGAAGCACAGCTGGATCATGGTCTGAGGGCTCTCATGGTCTTGCTGGCTCCCTTCCCACACTCACCCGCATTTCCCCTAATATATCACCAGCAGGTTTAACTTTAATCTTGCCTGCTTCTTGGAAGACCTGCACTAGCACAGCAGGTGATTTAGGATGTAGTTCTGTGGAATATGAATCCTGAAGTTATAAGCTATTTGGTGAGGTAGACCTTCTGGATTTTCTGAGTGTTTTTTTCCCCAAGATATACTATCCCAACTCCAAATCAGATTGTGAAATAATCTAAGCCAATTTGGACACATGCTCTGCTACAATACTTTCAGCTCAATAACAGTACCAAAGCGGTTTGAGGTGGACTGAAGATTAGCTGCCCCCCAAGGGCGAGGGGATGTAACTCAGTGGTACCTTACCTGTCTAGCAAGTGCAACATCCTCAGTTTGATTCCTGGTACTGTCAAAAAAAAAGGATGAACCAAATTTTGCCATATATGCATTCAGTCAGCAAAGATTGGATTAATAAGCAGCTACAAAGCAATTCATACTACTCTACTGTTCTAGTCTGCTCAGGCTGCCATCGCAATATATCAGTGACTGAGTGGCTTAAGTAAAGCAAATTATTTTCTTACAGTTTTAGAGGCTGAAACTCAAAGAAGAGGGTTTCTGGTGAGGGTTCTCTTCCTAGGTTGTATAACAGTTCTCCCTTATTCCTTGGAGAATACATTCCAAGACCCCCAGTGGATGCCTCAAATTGTGGATGGTACTGAAATACACACAAAACACACACCGTGAGTTTTTCTCTATGTGCCCTGCATTCATGTTTTATGTTCTAGCGCTTCCTTTGCCTCACTACTCTTGTGCTTCGGGGCCATTATTACGTAAAATAGTTACTTGAATCCAAACACTGTGATACCATGACAGTTAACCTGGTAACTGAGTGACTAACCTACAAGTAGCAAATATAGCACAGATAACAAAGCAGTGATTCATATCACTAGTGCAAGACAGCACAATATTTCACACTAATGGCTTGCAATTTAAAGCTCATGAATTATTTACTTCTGGAATTTTCCATTTCATATTTTTGCTATCTTCTTGCCTCAGCCTCCTAAGTAGGTGGAATTATAGGTGTGAACCACTGCACCTAGCTCATTGTGTTTTCTTTTTTGTTTGTTTGTTTTTGAAGGGCTGGGGATTGAATCGAGCACCTCTTGCATGCTAGACAAGGGCTCTACATACTATTGACCTACTCCATCCCAGCATCATTTTTTCTTTGTTTGTTTTGGGGTTTGTTTGGCTTTTTTTTCTTTTGGTTTTTTGAGACAGGGTCTCACTTATGTAGTTGAGACTGACCTGGAACTCACTATATAGCCAAGGCTGGTCTCAAACTCAGTGATCCTCCTGCCTTAGCCACCCCAGTGCTGGGGTTGCAGGTATGTGCCACCACTCCCGGCATCCTATTTCCCTATTCTTAAGCACTTCTTTTCTCATTTGTCCCTCATATTGTTACATGATTGCTTCCTGATACACCTTTTCCCAACCTTACTGTAAGGTCTATGACATTTTAAATTTTTTCTCAGCACCAAAAACTACACTACACACAAGACTCAAAATCAATACCTCAAAAAATAAGGCTTAGAAGAGCTCAAAAAGTAGACCAGTTGGCATTTTTTGAATGAAGTACAGGGTGGGAGGATGGGGATTCTTTATTCCTTTCTTTCGGTAGTTTCAAAAACTTCCAGCCTAGCTGGGCACGGTGGTGCACACCTATAATCCCAGTTACTGTACTGAGGAGGCTGAGGCAGGAAAATAGCAAGATTGAGGGCAGAAATCCCAGCTACTCAGGAGGCCGAGGTAGGAGGCCAGCAAACTTGAGAGGGCAGCCAGAGCAATTTAGCTAGGCACTGTCGCCAGATATAATATAGAAAGGGCTGGTGATGCAGCACAGTGATAGAGCTTCCCTAATTCAACCCCAATATCACAAAAATAACCAATCAAAAACAAAACAACAAACCTATTGTAAAATAAAGTATTCAAAAATTCCCACTCCTATAGCTTTTTTCCCCTTGTGTTTTGTAATCTCTACTTGCTGTTTTATTTTCTGGTCTGATTCGTAAGAGAACAGGTCTGCAAGGTTTGAGGTGAATACAGCAGATTTTAAGCAAATGGAGCAGTGTATCCTTGGGAAGAAGGAATGGAATTATGGACCGAGGGTCATCAAGATACCTGGTCACGCTGACAATGAACTGGTTCAGGCCCCTGACTTTTCCTCATAAGGTACCACAAGTTTAAACTTTCCGGTTTAGTGGCTGAAAGATTTATCCCAAGCAAATATTTTAAAATATACAAATATGTGCCTCAACAAAACAGCAGGAAGACCATTCCTGACTGACAAACACGACACGGAAAACAAAACATCTTACAACTACCTGGGAAGGAGGCCGGTATTGACAGGAATTTTCCCCGCGATCCCCCCCACCCCACCACCGGAGTCAAGATGCGGCTGCAGCCGGGTCCAGCCTGGGCGCCACAGAGCGCGGACCTCCCGCGCGCCCTAGAGCGGCCGCGCAGGACCC
>NW_022900942.1:34085526-34102493 GCF_012274545.1 Fukomys damarensis | reverse complement strand
CGGAGTCTTGGCCGCCCGGCGCTGATACCACCGCCCACCTATACTTCTGCGAAAGTGACACAATGTCCTAGGCGAGTTTAAGCGAACTGGTGGCCGGAGGCCTGGCCTCTGGCCCTGGCAGTGCTTGGCCATTCACTGTCCCTCAGGCCCCGGTTCTTTCAACTCCAAAATGGAGGAGGGCGGTGTCTGCCTTACCTACACTACTGAGTGATGATTACAGGGTTGATGCTGTCTGCCTGAAAATTTGAGCGCTTGTTCTCACCTAGGCAACCATAAGAATCACTGGGGAAACCTTCTAAATTCTGAGACCCCATTTCACCGGGTGATTTGTTATCTGCACCCAGGACCCAGAACCGCGGGCCCAAGGTGTCAGATGACAGTATTGTGATCACGACCGGAATGTGCTCTTCTTGGAGTGTGGATCACAGTCTTGAAAAAGCAAACAGCTGTTTCTTTTTGTCGGAGAAGACAGGGACCTAATCTGGTTTGGTCACTTTTAATTCCTGATATCTAGAATGGTGCATGTTAAACGTGCACCATTCATTAAATAAATCTCTACTTCCTGACCTAGTGGAGGGTTTTATTTGCTTTGTTTTTAAGCTTTTTTACTGTATTAACTTTCAAACATATGAAAATAGAATAATGTATTGAATTCCCAACTCATAATCACTGCTGTTTCATCTGTTACCATCATCTCCATTATTATTGCGAAGCAACTCTGAAATGTACTATTCCATCTGCTAAAGTGTGTTTATAAAACAACTCAATTTTTAAACATAAAGCTGTTAGTCCAATTATCATTTCATATTGTTTATTTTCCAGTCAATGTGTACAGTTCCCCAGTTGTCTCTCCCTGTCTCCCCTTTATCAGTTTGATCAAGACACATAAATTACACATGTACCTTTGGTTGCTATCTCCTAAATCTCCTTTAATTCCCCATTTTTTCCCCTTCATTTTATTTGTTGAAAAAACCGAGTCATTTGTCCTATAAAGTAAAGTTTCCTGGATATTATTTTTTTCCATTCCTAGAATTCCGTTAATAACTGGTATTCTGTTAGATTCTTTTAATAAACTGGTAATTAGAGTTAGCCTTTTCAGGTTCTGCTTACACTTTTTGACATGAAAACCTGCTAAAGACTTACTGTATATTTCATATTGCATCATCAGAAATTAGATAAGATCTTGTTTCTCTTTGTGGACCTTTTATGTACAGATTGCACCGCAGGTAACCAAATAATTGACCTGGGAATTATAGAGAGATGCCAGCAAATAACTGCAGAAGGAAAGAAAATCTCACTCTTTGGCAAACCCTAATAAATAATGGATCCTGGCAGCAATCATAGTAGATGCTAACATCTGAAAAAGAGAGTTAGCCAGGTGATGTGTGCCTCCTGATAGAAATACCTCATACCATTTATTATTCTTGGATAGTTGGGGGCAGAGTGGGGACATAGAGGAATCAGGATTGCCCATGAGTTGGTAATTGCTGAAGCTCCATGATAGGTGTGTGGCAAAGCATTATACTGACCTCCCTACTCCTGTACGTGTTGTTGATTTTTCTTAAAATATTTTTTTAAAAATGATTAACTCATTAAGTTCAGGTCAGGGTCAGTTTGGTATTTAGATTTTTGTTCTCCATTGACTGTGTTCCATCACTAAATGGTTTTTTTGTTTTGTTCTGTTGTATGGCACTGGGGATTGAACCCAGGGTCTTTTCACTTAGCTAAATCCCCAGCCCTTCTTTATTTTTTATTTTGAGATAGCGTATCGCTAAGTAAGTAAATTGCCCTTGCGAGGCTGAAACTTGCAATCTTCCTGCCTCAGTTTTCCATTGTGCTAGGATTACAAGCTTGTGCCACCATAGCCAGGTTCTTTTTTTTTTTTTAATGATTAAATGTTGTATTTTTTTTTCATACCCATGTTCTTAAATCTGATTCCATGTTAGAATTACAGGGGAAGGATCCCTCTTTCCTGCTTATTAAAATATCAAAGCACATTTCTAACAATTTACTGTTTAATTGTTTTAGAATAGAGCCTAATCACTGATACTTTTTTATGTTTCCAGGTAATCCTGACACACTCCAGAGTCCAATATTACTAGTTTCTATTGTTTGTTAGAGCTTGCAAAGTGATTACATTCTATTATTTCTTCTGCATCTTATTAGCCTTTCAGTTCTAACACTTACATTCTGTTTATTCTCACTTCTTGCAAACTGCAATCTACTAGAGAACCCTCTGCAAACTAAGCTGCTTAATTGTCAGAGGAAGGACTTGATCTTGGAGGTGAAAATGTAGAATAATACATTGAAGGGACACTAGCTGTGACCTCACATCTTTGGATTGGGTTAAGATATAACACTTGTGTTTGAGGACGTATAGGGCAAGAGAAGTGGGGAGCTGATTTATTCAAAATAGGAAGATAATTTGGTCATGTGTAGTTAGAAAAGCATGTTTGGGCTTATGATACATTCTGTAAAAGTCATTGGTATTAAATAAATACCATTCACTATAAATGAAAGCAATACAAAGGTTTAAGAGCTAATAGTTCTTATCCTGCCTCTCCCTATTATTCTAGTCACCTCAAATAACTAAGATGAACCTTATGGTTTGTATCCTTCCACACCAGACTGTCTTATGTGAGTGTAGAGGTTTAAAACATTGTTATAAAGATGAGACCATTCCATAGCCATCTGTAACTTCTCATTGTCATCCTAGGACAGTAGTTACAGACCTAAGTATTTATTAATAGATAGTTAATAGAAAAAATAACAGGAATATACAAAAAATTATTCAGCCACATAGTTAGATTGTGTCAATATTTTAGCTACCTAAAAGCAACACAGTAGCATTATTTTACCTAGATCCTTTATTTCTGTAGGGTGAAGTCCCAAAAATAGAATTTCTGAGTTTATCAACAGCGTTATTGTTATTGATAACACTTACTGCCAAATTATTCTTCTAAAGCATAATAATAATTCTTACCTCCACCACAAGTAATTTATAAAGCACCCACTTATCCATTTCCCTTCACCTTTTTTGTTTGTTTGTTTTGTTTTGTTTTTGGTACTGAGGATCAAACTCAGGACCTTGCTCTTACGAAGCTGGTGCATTTCCCTTCATCTTGAGTATCACTGTTTACTATTACTTCATTGCTCTTTGCCAGCTGATGTGTGGAAAGTGGTCTCTTTTTTCCTTTAATTTGCGTTTCTACTGAGAGACTGAGCACTTTTCATGCTTATTGGCCATTTGAATTTCTTCTGTGATTCCGGTATATGTCCTTTGCCTGTTTTTCTATTCCATCAGTATTTTTGTTTTTTAATGCATTTGTGCTATGTGTGTGTGTGTGTGTGTGTGTGTGTGTGTATGTATACATTATTTATTCTTTAGATAGGGCCTCACTATATAGTTCATGCTAGATTTGAACACACCATGTAGCCTACCCACGTTGACCTCAAACTCAGATGATCTACTTACCTCAGCCTCCCATGTTCTAGCATTATAAACATGGGCCACCATGCTTACTTACACAAACTTTTTAAAGGGGTATTAACTACTTGTTATAAGTGGTGCAAAATTTTTTCCAGTCATATTTTTGTTCTTTGTCTGTATGAATCTTTGATATTATAAAAGTAATAAAATAATATAAACATCAAATGAAAATTATGTTTTAAAATTTTCTGGGCTTCTTGCCTGGACAATAAGGGCTTTCCAATCTCCAAAGTTACATACATAGTTTCCTGATATTTTGTCCTAGCCATGTTGGGAATTGAATCCAGGGGTAGGCAAGCGTTATACCACTGAACTATAGCTCCCACCCTCTCCTAATTTTTTTGAAACATTTTATTAGATTTTTACATTTAAATTTCTAGCCCAAGACAGAGTATGGTGGCACACACTATAATCCCAGCATTTGGGATGCTGAAACAGGAGGCTTGCTTGGAGTTCAAGGCTAGCCTGGGCTACATTGTAAATTCAGAACCAACCTGAACTACATAGGAAGACCCTGTCTCAAAAAAATTTTGAGGGGGCTGGCTCAGTGGTTCTGCCACCTGCCTCACAAGCGCAAGGACCCAAGTTCAATCTCTCGTACCAAAAAAAAAAAAAATTAACCCATGTACAGTGAATTTTTATATACAATGTAAAATAGGGGCCTTGCTTTGGTATGCTTTTTTTTTTTGCAAGAACAGCCAGGTGTGTCACTACTGTGCAATAAACCACCCTTTCTCATCTTATTATTTCTGGACTTTCCTTTTACCTGTTCTTTTGTATATTTATATCCTGCTCTCTGTCAAATTTTCTAACTATAGTAGTTTTTCTAAACTATTTTTTTCCTCTTTGCCATCAATATGGACAGTGTAATGTAGAACCAGCTATGTCTAAGTTGCTTTTCATTTATTGTTTGATACACATCCCCCATTTAAAAAATATATTAGAGATGGCAGATGTATCTACAAATACTGAAAGGAATTGTGCCAGGAGTTGGCAGAAATCTGCACATTCAACAGGTTATTGCTGATCACTTAAAATTACAGTACCCTAACCAGTCATTAGAGGAATGAGACATTTCCTCAGCATTATTATGGGCTATCATAGAGCATGATCATTCAAAGGAAGGGTTGATCACCATGGCTTCACTCCATAAACATAATTAAATCCCACCTCAGCTAGAATTGCTGTTTTGTGTTTATTAGAACTTTTTTAAAAATTAATGAGTGGAAGATATGGTGAGTTTTCATGTGACTTCTCACCCTTCAACTCCCAGTTTCTCCTATATTAAAATCTTCCAGTGAGGTGGTGTATTTATTACAGTTGGTGACACAATATGACAAACTGTTATTAACTAAATTTGGGTTTTTTTTTGTTAGTTCAAATGCAGGACCTTGCACTAGGAAGGCAGGTGCTGGCGCCACTGAGCTAAATCCCCAGCCCTGTTATTAACTAAATTTGACTTACTTCTTTGCATACATAATATGTACAGCTGACCAGTGTATAATGATGTGTCTATACTTACTGTGTCATACAGAATAGTTTTGATGCATCCTAAAATCCTATGCTCCATCTAGTAGTCCTTTCTTCTGTCCCCATATTATTGATGGACACTGATCTTTTTAGTATCTGTATATACATTTGCCTTTTTGAGAATGTTATATAGTTGGAATTCAATTATTGTTTTTGTTTTGTGGTGCTAGGGATTAAACCCAGGGCTTCACATGGCCTAGGCAAGTGCTTTTCTCTAGCCCCTCAACTAGTTTTTAATGATTAGATAATTGTGTGTGTGTGTGTGTGTGTGTGCATGTGTGCACGCATTGCACATGCACATAGTCATATAAGGTTTGGTGACTTATAGTTTTAGCCAGTTAAGAGTTATAATAAGGGCTGGGGGTTTAGTTTAGCAGTACAGCACTTGCCTAGCACACTATCTCCTAACATTAAAAAAAAAGCTATAGCTAAAAATAATTAGGAGTTGGAAAGTATAGATCAGTGGTGGTGCACACATTTAGCAAGTGTAAGGCTTTAGGTTAAAAACCTGGCATCAAAAAGTAAGTAAGTTATATAAGAACATGTTTTTATTACAGTGATTTGAAATAATCCCCAGGTGACCTTTCTCTTGCAGGGTAGAAGATGTCTATGGATGTGACATTTCTTGGGACGGGTGCAGCATATCCATCACCAACCCGGGGTGCTTCTGCCCTGGTCCTTCGATGTGAGGGTGAGTGCTGGCTGTTTGACTGTGGGGAAGGAACACAAACACAGCTTATGAAAAGCCAGCTTAAAGCAGGTTAGTGCACATTCAGCTCTCTCTTTTGTTTTGCTGCAGTTTCTTGACTCTCCTGGGCCTGTTGTTCAGAAACAGCCCTGACAATTACATCCCACTTCAGTGCTCTCAGTGCCCTGGCAAGACTTGGAAGGCCCTCAGGCATCTGGCCATGCCTGCTGAACTTGGTGTACTTGTTTATTTGCCTTTCATTCATTCTGTAAAGGCTGAGAGCAAGGATTTCTGTAGGCTTAGGGGTGGCGGTTGGGAGAGATACATCAGGCATATTAGATGGACACTGCCCTAGCAAGAGAGCAGTGACTGTATTTCTACCAGGAGAGAATAGTCATAAGAGGATGCAGGTGTTTAGAGAAGGGAGACGCTCTTTTCCACTTGAGTTATTGGATTAGGCCTCTCAGAGAAGTTGACTGTTGCGGGAGAAGGAACAATTCCCGGGATGAGAAGGGAATTCCAGTCAGAAGAATACAGGAAGCCAAGGCCAGCACCTGGAACATGGAGAAGTCAGGTACATGTAGTCTCAGCCCAGATATGCTGACCTGGGTTTCAGCCCCAGCGTGTCTCTGTGTATATCTTGTAACCTTAGCACATTAGCAAATTCTAACTTTACTTTCCTTATCCCAAAAATGGCAGTAAAAACTCTTATTTAGAAGGAATGCTCTGAGAATTATATGTAACGTAATTCCTCTTTTGTGTGGTTGCCTCCTTTAATCAGTTAAATGTTAGCTCAAAGGCCACCTTTTCAGGGCTTTCTAGAACCTTTCAGATTAAGCAGTCCTTTGCTCAACCCATTCTATTATTGCATCCTATTTTTATTGACTCCTTACCATCTGTGGTATCTGGAATTATGTTAAATAGTTTGCTTCTGTGCTCTCTATCTCCCTGCACATAAAGTAAGTTCAGGGATCACTTCCATAGCTAGTAGATGCCTAGTATATATCTATTCATTTTGTGAATGGAAAAGATGTTGAGCAACTTTGTACAGTGTCTGTTACTTTTTCAGTCTTGATAAAAAGTAATTACTGCGATTATTCCTGCAACTCATCATTGGGTGTATTACTTGATGTCCAAAGGAAAGATACTTCCAGTGTCCCAAGATCTCTTGGTCTAGTGCTGGAAACTGACATTCCAATAATACTGAAGCATGTAATATGCTAAGTAGAACAACCACAGTATTTTCCAACCAGGGTAGGGTACTTTTGAAGCACAGAGGAGGGGCATTAACTAGTAGAACATGTGTTTAACATGTGCAAGGTTTTGGGTTCAATCCTCAGCACCAAAAACAGAGACAACACAACAAAATGATTATAAAACAATTATTAAAAGTATTATAAAAGCAATAATATGGTTATAAATAATATGGTTATAAAATAATAGCAATAATATGGTTATAAAAATTTTATGTGGGGCTGGAGGTATAGCTTAATACTGGAATGTGTTTTACAGCATGTATGAAATCCTGGATTTGACTCCAGCACACAAGAAAAAGAGAAAGCAAGAGAGATTTATATAAATCATTTAAAATGATTATAAAATGTGTATATCTTGGTGACACATGCCTATAATCCCAGCACTTGGGAGGCTGAGGCAGGAGGATCGCTATGAGTTTGAGACCAGGTTGGGCTACATAGTGAGTTCCTGGTCAGTCTCAACTGCATAGTGAGACCCTGTCTCAAAAAACCAAAAAAAAAAAAGTATATGCTTATTGTGGGGGTTTAAACAAACAGGAAAGTATAAATAAACTCTCTTCCCTTTTGGTAATTTTCTGAACATATAGATGTGGTAATGGTATGGCTATATTTGTGTGTGTGTGTGTGTGTGTGTGTGTGTGTGTGTGTGTGCGTGTGTGTAGGTGTAGTTTTGCATCAGTGGAATCACACTACACTGGCATAACCTAGTATTTTAACTGAAACCATATATATGTACAATGTATTGCAGACCTTTTCCTATGGCAGAAAGTATACTTTACCATCATTTTCAGAGGATGCTCAGCATTCCACTCCTCTGTGTGCAGTATTTCCTGATTTCTCCATGGTCTCATGTGACAGAGAATACATGCATTTTTCTGTTTTCATTTGATAACTTCCTCATACCTCTGATAATTGCTGTTGCCATTTTTCTCCCTTTGAAATCAAATTTCTTGAAAAATGAAATGTTTGTGTCTTGAAACTATGATTAACTGTGGGAAGTAATTTTCCACTTACTTAATATGCCTGCCTTGCTTTGGGTTCCCAGGCTGTTTGGGTGTTCAGCTTTACTTTTGTTTCGGAATAGATAGAAAAGGGCCCAGGAAGGCTGATGTTGCCAGTTTTGAGACCTACGTACAATTTGAACTCAGCAGCCATTGTAGTCTGTCTGATGAGTTTTCAGGTCACACTTGGAGGTAGCTTAGCAGCCTGGGCAGGGGAAAGGGGGGAAAAGTAAAGGATTTTCGAAGTCAAAAAACAGCAAAAGTAAGGGCCAAAAAAAAAAAAGAAAAGAAAAGGGAGAAGCTTCCAGAGTGAGAGAATGCCTCCTCCTCCTGGGGATTCTCAAAGTCTAAAAATCAGTCTTTGTCCAATCTATTGTTCTCTGCCCCTGGGCTGGGTGTAGTCATTCTAGGCAGACATGAATTTGCTGTCATAGCACGAATCATATTACAATAAATGGTTCCTGTTCTTTTATGGTATCAATAAACTGCTCCTGTACTTTTATGGTATCATATGTTTAAAATAGGTGGGCCTTGAGCAAGGCCCAGAAGCCTGTTATACTGGAAATGTGCTAGTTGTGATTGTTACTTTCAAAATGTCTGTGGTACATCTCAGAAAATGCTGATGTGGCATCCTGCCACATAGCAGCAGTAAATTCAGTTCACCATTGGCTAAATCCAGTTATAACCTAAGCCAGTGAACACTGAAAAAGTTGTGTTAGTTCAGATTGAAAGCAGATGGGCCCAAGTGTTCTGTTCTCAAAGGAGGCAGTAGGGGGCAGTGAAACTGCCAGATGTTTTTGATGTGTAAGACCCATCAAGTTCAGTGATTTATTTTGGTACAATTTTACATTTCACTTTTTTAAAGTGAGAAAATATATAGGAAAAAACCTTGAAAAATGCAAAACTATGTAATTTTTAAATGTTTTATGAAAAAATGTACCTCATTTAAAAACTATCCAATGAAATAAAGCTGTTCTTACTTGTGGAACCATGTAGTAAAGTAAAGGAATAAGTCTGTGATGGTATATAAAACTTCTAAATTCAATTTAATACTTTTAGTGCAACATGTTAAGACTTGTTCAAATAGCTTTGAGTATTTATTTTTGAAAAAATTCCAAATATATTTCTTTGTCTCAATTGAAAGGGAGAATTACCAAGATCTTCATTACACATCTTCATGGAGACCATTTCTTTGGCCTTCCTGGCCTCCTGTGCACAATAAGCCTGCAGAGTGGCTCCATTGTCACCAAACAGCCTATTGAAATCTATGGCCCTATAGGACTTCGGGACTTTATCTGGCGAACCATGGAGCTCTCTCATACAGAGTTGGTGTTTCCTTATGTGGTCCATGAACTGGTGCCTACAGCAGATCAGTGTCCAACAGAAGAGCTAAAAGAATTTTTACATGTGGAGAAAGCAGACAGCACTACTAAAGAGGGACAAGGAAGAACTATCCTGTTAGACTTAGAAGAGAACTCATACCTTCTGGTTGATGATGAACAGTTTGTTGTAAAAGCATTTCGCCTCTTTCACCGAATTCCCTCCTTTGGGTTTTCAGTTGTGGAAAAGAAACGCCCAGGTAAACTCAATGCACAGAAGCTAAAAGATCTTGGTAAGTGTGTGTGTGTGTGTGTGTGTGTGTGTGTGTGTGTGTGTGTGTCTGTGTGTGTCTGTGTCTGTGTGTGTATTTCTTTCTCAGAAATTAAGCTAGTTAGCCATTAGAAGTATCATAGTAACCTGTCTTTCCTGTATTTCAGGCCTAAAAATAACATTTTCTCCACTGTCTTTGCCCAAAGTTTGCTCATTAAGGAAAATCTTTGTGGCCAAAAGATGACATTCGGAACAAAAGCCAAATATGCAGTATTTTTTAATCCTTCTCTCATCAGATTCCTGGATTCACATTCTTTGGGGGGGTACTAGGGATTGAACTCAGGACCTTGAGCTTGCCAGGAGGCACTGTGCCTCTGAGCTAAATCCTTGGCCCCTGGATTCACATTCTTTCTCTTGGTACTGGGGATCGAACTTGGGTCCTTGTGCTTGCGAGCCAGGCAGCAGAACCACTGAGCTAAATCCCCGGCCCTGGATTCACATTCTTAATCTCTTATCTTCATTTTATTCTGTCTGGTTGGTAAAGTTGCTTGGGTGGGGTTTGTGTGTGTGGTGCTGGGGGTTGAACCCAGGGTCTCCCACATGCTAGGCAAATACTGTATCAATGAGCTATGCTCTCAGCCCTCATAGCTTCCTTTTGAAGTATTTTTTTCTTTGTATTTGTTTGTTCTGAGACAGGGTTTCACTCTGTATTCCAGGCTTTACTTAAATTCAAAATGTAGCCTAGCCTGGCCTCGATCTTGAGGTAATCCTTCTATCTCAGCCTCCCAGTGTTGGGATTACAGGCATGCATCACCATGTCTGGCTGAAGTATATTTTTAATGATGTCTTTGGTCTGAGTAGTTTTATCATGTTCTTAACTTTAGAGCTGCAAACAACCACTTTCAGGGGTTCATTCTCTATTTACTTTACCTACTCATTCAAACTTGACTAAATTAATTTGGTTTCAGAACAGTACACCTAGCTACATGACTATAATCCCAGCACTCTTGGAGGCTGAAGCAGGAGGATTGCAAGTCTGAGTCCAGCCTGGGTAATTTAACTTATTTTATATATATATAATTTAAAAGGGCTGGGGATATACCTCAGTGCCACACGCACACACACACACACACACACACACACAAACTGCATACTGCATCTTAATCAATTTTATATTCTAGGGCTCATTGTGGTGGGAAGGAAGCATACAAAGATAGACTTAGGTTCACTGAAGTGTCCTGAGCCCCTATTGTGAAAGAGAGGCAAGGTCCTTTTCACCCCCAGCTTCACCACCCACCTTGTCATCTCTTTTTTATGTTTGTTTCTTTATGCATGCGATCTCTTCCCCTACTAAAACAAGATGCTAGATAATGGGGAAATGTGACTTAGGCTAAAGTTAGTTTTACTGTCTCAAAGCCTGTGCAAGGACTATCATACTTGGAACCTTTAAACATAATCTTTATTAGATTTGGTGATTATACTTATTTTTAAGTATTGTCTGGAGTGATGATCAGGTGTTACTCTAGATTAATGTAACATGTAAACCCAGGTTGGTAAGTAGGAATTGTCCCATCTACCAAGAAGATTGATCATGTGTGCTTGCTCAAAATGCTCTTATGATCTAAACAGTCCTCTCTAATGATTTTTCTGTTAAATTAACTTGTAGGTACCTATCTTGACTAGACACTGATTACATTATTATTTGATTATACTCTTTAATTCTACCCCAAAAATGAGATTATTACATAAAGCATTTTTAAAAACTTATTTCAATGCACAGCAGAGAATCAAAGCTGTTATCATGACTGTAATAAGGTCTTAGTAGGATTTAGCAGTTTAAAAATTATCTGACAAATGTACATAGGAAATTTTTTAAGTACAAAAAAATTGTTAATATCTATAGCCAACACTGAGCTTTTAAAATGTATAAATATTCTAGTTTTCCACAAGTAGTAAAATAACAAAAAAGAATTGGATGTCTTCCCCGTTTGCTATTTGCTATGCTGTTAAAGTACCCTTTTAAAAGGTCGTAAATTCCATATCCATGATGTAATTGTTATCTGCCTTCATCATTAGGTGTTCCGCCAGGTCCTGCCTATGGGAAGCTGAAAAATGGAATTTCTGTTGTTCTGGAAAATGGGATTACAATTTCTCCCCAGGATGTCTTAAAAAAGCCTATTGTTGGAAGAAAAATCTGCATATTGGGTGATTGCTCTGGAGTTGTGGGTGATGGAGGAATGAAGCTATGCTTTGATGCAGACCTGTTGATCCACGAGGCAACCTTGGACGATGCCCAGATGGACAAAGCAAAGGAGCATGGCCATAGCACACCACAGATGGCAGCAGCATTTGCAAAGTTGTGCCATGCAAAGAGGCTGGTTCTGACTCACTTCAGTCAGAGGTACAAACCAGTTGCCTTGGCCAGGGAAGGAGAAGCAGATGGCATTGCAGAACTGAAAAAGCAAGCAGAATCAGTGTTAGAGCTCCAAGAAGTGACTCTAGCAGAAGATTTTATGGTGATTGGCATTCCAATCAAGAAATGAAACCAGTGTTCCTGAATACATATTAACATGTCTGTGAATACGTTGCCAAACCTACAGTCCAGATTTTTTTCTTTTTTTTTTGTTTGAAATTATTTTGACCCTAATAATCCTGAAAGGATTGGAGCAGCATTGCTGAACTGACTCTGCAGTAAGAAAGAGCAAGCTTTTTGATAATTAATCATTTTTTTAAAGATAAAAAACATCCAGTATCCTTCTTGAAGTGCAAATTTGACAAAATGATAGATTTTTCAAATAAACTCATTTTGTGGCTCCTGCCACAAATGCAAGCCAATACTCCACTAAATCTTGGGCCTCGTTCTGCCCATCTTTATTGCTGTTATTGATAAAGTGCATAGGAGGCTAAAAATGGTATTTTGGCGTTTTGTGTTGAATCTATTCATGTTCCTCACAGAATACAGAGAAATGTCATGAGACTTTGGATATGTGGTAGCAACAATAGCATGATAATGGCTATGTTAGAATACTGAATCAGGATTGATCTGGGAGTTTGTTTTAGTATTTTATTGAACTTTCTGATTTGCGCTTAACCTATGGTTCTTAGCTGCGTGCTCCCCTAGGAATTTAGAAATTGTGGGGGTGCATTCTTGTCATAGGATTGAGGGATGGTGGTGGTGCTGTTATTTAGTCAACAGGGTCAGGGATGCCAGATGTCCTACAAAATTTAACTTAGTCCCTTATAATAAATAATTCTCTCTAGCTGGTCATGGTGGTGCATCCTGCAGTCCCAACTGCTCAGGGAGGCTGAGTTGGGATTGAAGCCAGACTAATAATGTAGTGAGTCCCTATCTCAGTGTAAAATAAAAAGGTACTGGGGTCGGTGATTTAGTTCAATGGCACCACACCATCCTTGCAAGCACAAGGTCCTGAGTTTGATCCCCAGTACTGAAAAAAAAATAAAGGCAACAGGGATGTATGTCAGAGGTAGAATTCTTGCCTAGTATGCATGAGACCCTGGGTTCAATCCCTAGTACCACCAAAAAGAAAAAAAATCATCCCAATATGCAAATTTCAGGCCTTTTGAGATATACAACAAGTTAAAACTTATACTCCCAATGTGAATATGCTTTACCAAAACTAGTGATATGTAGTAGGTTGAATTACTATGTAAATCATGTCCTAGAAAAGATCCTAATATGCCAGAATTGGAATTCCATATCAAATATTATTTGAAATAAATGATTCATCAAGCAAAGCTTATGAATTTAGAAGTAAAAATGGCATCTTATTAAACCAAGGTTTAATTTACATGCCCCTATTAATAATTTTTTGAGCACAGTTTTAAAAAATATCTTCTGGGCATGTTGGCACATCCCTTTAATCCCAGCACTGAGGAGGCTGAGGTAGGAGGATCACTTGCTCTGGACAGCTTTGTAGTTTAACGAGCCTGTCTCAAAATAAAAAAGGGCTGAGGGTGTAGCTCAGTGGTGAGGCCCTACGTTCAATCCTTAGCACCACAGTTTATGGAGAGAGAAAGAAGAGAGGGCAGAGAAGGTGGGGTGTCGGGGGTGGATTCTAGAGTAGCTTTTCCTTCAGAGCTGTCTTCTGCCTCCTTTCTGTCTGCCATGGGATCGCTGACTCACTTGCTTCACAGTATTTCTCAAATACGTTCCATGGAAATAAGTGAAGACTCATGGATTTGCTCAGAAGGGCTCCCTAATCAAGTCAGTTTGAGGAAACACTGTATACTGTGTGTTCCTCTGGGCTTATGCCCATGAACATATTAAAGTATTGTTTGGAATGATCATAAACCACGCTTTGTGCCAGAAAGCCTGGCTTTTAGAGTTCCACTCAGTACCTTATAGTGGTACCTGTGTGCTCTGGAACAGGTACTTACTCTCTCATAGCTTCTTCAACTTCTTATCTGCAAAATAGAAAAAAGAATAAAACCTAATTCATAGCCTGTTGTGAAAAATATACAAAATAATGCATATAAGGAATGCAGAACAATGCAAAAGGCCTGTGCAGCACATTGAGAAAAGTCCTACAGTACAGAGGCCCCTCAGCTCTACAGAACCCCTTTCTGTATGTTAACATCACAAAAACGTAAGGAACTTTGCAGTACACATATTTAAAAACATTGTCAGAGCGTGTACTCTTACATTCCTTTGGATTCTGAGGTTCCTTTGCTCAAAGTTTTTGATTCCTGGCTGGTTGTAGAGACTGCATGGTAGTGATGACCAAGAGAGCTCTGATCACTTGAGTTCTCAGTCATCCCAGAATGGTCAGATTCTGACTCTAGTCTCTTTGCCTCCAAATTGCTCAAATTTGACCAAACTTAAAAGTATGCCTTGGGCTGGGGATTGAGTTCACTGGCACCGCACTCGCTGTGCCTGCCTTGAAAGCACAAGGACCACAGTTTGATCCCTAGTACCAAAAAAAAAAGTATGTCTCAGTTTTCAAACTCAATTTAAATGAGCATTAATTAGAAATTACTGTATTTTCCAAATGTACAAGACAGATGGAACGGTTAGGACTATAGTAGCTCCATTGCTTAGCACTCTTAAGTGAAGAGACCGTGTCTTGGTCCCTTTACTTAGAAATGCCCATGTATAGTGAGCGCTCAGAAATTTTTTTGAGTGAAATGAAGTCTTGATATTATGATTGTGCACATTATAGGAATACTTATATGCCTAATTCATTTCATTACTCATCAAAAAAATTTTTAATTACCTGGTTGGTAGTGCCCCCTTACTGAGTATCACTTAAGTGCCAGAATTTATTGTGTTGGATACCAACATAATGAATAGACAAGAGATACATTTTTAGCTGTGAGCTAACAGTCTAGTGGTAGAAATAGATGAGTAAAACTTCCTTTAGTTGTTTTAGTCTTGTAGCCTGGTGCTCAGTTTTGCTGCTCTTGAACATTGTTTGGTAGCTGATTTGAGCCATGATAAGCCCTCAAAGACCATGGAAAAGAACTGAGATGTGGGGTCCAGTGTGGTATTTAGTCCATGATGAGAATTCTTTTTTTTTTTTTTTTTTTTTTTTTTTTTTATTTTTTTTTTTGGTATCAGGGATCAAACTTATGACCTTGCAAGGCAGGTGCGTGCCACTGAGCTAAACCTCTGGCCCTGAGGAGCAAGGATTAAGAAGAAAGCTTATGTTAAAACTCCTCAGAACCTGTAATCTACTTATGATTGTATGACCTTAAAGGAAGAAGGTGGTGTATACATACTGTGCCCTAAGCTTATTTGATCACTGAAACCTTTTTTTGCCAAGAAACATCTTGGAACATTGAGAAATCCTATTCCTTATACATCTAAAATTGTTATAGTTTAGGGGCCCGGATTTAGCTCTGTGGTGCTGTGCCTCACAGATGCAAGGTCCTGAGTTTGATCCCTGATACCGGAAAAAAAAATATTATATTTTACCCTAACAGTTTATTGAGGTAATAATTTCTGTATTTGGACTTAGTGTAGCAGTTTCTTTGGCTTAAACTGACTTAACAATTTTCAGGAATTCATAGATAACTACTATTTTTTTTGGTGCCAGGTATCAAATTTAGGACCTTGCACTTGCCAGGCAGGTGCTGTGCCACTGAGCTACATCTCTAGCCCAGTAACTATTTATTTTTTAGATTTAAAAATAAATACTTTCCTGTTCTCAAAAGTTGTTTTGCTGAACCACTCATGCCTCAATGTAGTCTTAATAAATTTTGAATTAAACTGTGTTAGCAATCAGGGAGGTAAAAGTGACAGAACCTTGAGCTCTGTTTCCAGTGTCTCCCAGGATGGAATCTGAGAACTTGTATTTCAGTTCTTCCCTCTAGTGATTCTGAAATACATGGGTGATGGACCAGCCCAGGAGAATAAAAGTTTATCCTTTTTCTGTGAACTTAAATTGGCATGTGTATAGGTATTTTCTATATGCTTATATACATATATGTAGATATTATATACACATGTACACATGCTTATTTTTAAATTAGGGTGACTTCTCTCAACTTTTTGTCTCATGAGCATTTTCCCACAGTATTAAATATCCTCTGAAATGGTGAACTTCATGATTTTCTATCATTTTATTCTATAGATATGATTGAATTTGACCATTTTTCTACTTGGAGCATTTAGATTGTTTTCCATTATACATAATTCTACATGAATATTCTCATACTAAATATCTCTGAGTTATATCCTTCCTTGGAATTGATTCATTTGCAGATCAAAATATCTGACTTATGTTTTTAGGCTCAAGGTGGGAATCAACTGCTTGTTTTCATAATTGTTCACACTCTGTGTAGGAGTGGCCTGTTTTGCTATTCTATGTATAAATGGTATGGATAGTCATTTATTTATAGTCTTTCTAGCAGTTCTTCCCAAGACATTAGTCTTACAATAGAAATTATTTTTGGCTCCTAATACAAATAACTTTATTCTGTCTTTCAACTAGGACATACAGTGCAACTGTGATTTCCTTGAATGTTCTTGTGCCAACTTAAAATGTGGATAGTTTTTACTTTATTAAAGGGATAAAAATCCTTACTACTTCAAATATGTCCATGACAACTGTACATGAAAGTATTTTTATCCTCACAGAGGTATATATTTATAGTAAAATTATTGGATCTGTTCTTACAGATTCATGCTTTTTTCTGGTAATAAACATCAGTATTTTTCTTAATATGGGGATACTGAAAAGGAAGTGTTGGTCATGACTTTGAATGTTCCTTCTTAGCAGAGTAAGAACAGATTTAGGGAAGGACATGGAATAATAGTGTGAAAAATATTTCTTCCATAGTAGGAAATAATGGTGTATAAAAATGGAAAGCAAATAGCACTTTAAATGAATATTTTAAAAAGCAAGGGGAAGGGCTGAGGATGTAGCACAGCAGTAGACCCTATCCCCCCC
>NW_022900942.1:34071064-34085424 GCF_012274545.1 Fukomys damarensis | reverse complement strand
AAAGAGCAAGAAGGGGGAGGAAATGCTAGATGAATTGTTAAGAGTGGAAGAAGGGGTCCTTAAAAGGAGCAAAGGGATTGGGGAGAGATGGTTGGGATACTGCTGGGATTTGTTCTGCTTTGTTTTGAAGGGCTGCTATTTTTTTTATAAACCTTACACTGTAATGCTGTTTGCTGTTTTGAACTATTTGTATGTGTATATTAATTTAGTATAAAAATTAAACTAGATAAGAAGCTGCTCTGAATAATCATATTGATAATCACTGCTTGTTTCCACATGGGCTCCCCAGTTGACAGCTCCTTTCAAGTCTTTGTAACATTCCATTCCATTCTCTATACTGCAGGCAGAGTGATTTTTTTTTCCCCCCAAATGTAAATCAGAGCTGTCTCACACTCCTCAGCTTGAAACTTTTCAATGCTACCTAGGTTTGCAGCCCAGCCATGTGAGCCTTCTTTCAGCCCTTTGTCAGGGATTTCCATTGTTACAAAGCACAGCCCACTGCCTCAGCCTGGAGTGCTCTTTTGCTTCTTTCTAGGTTCACCAACCCTGGACCTTCAGATTATAGGTCTGCTGTCATAATCTCATGGATAGCTTGCCTGGTCCCCTTCTAGGTAGCATATTACTCTCATGGCACTTGCACTGCACTTTCCTGGTGTTCATAACTTCATTTTACTTTTGTATTTGACTGTTGTTTCTTTTTGCAAGTAGCTCTATAAGCTACACAAGGGCATAACTATATCTTATTTTGTTTCCCTTTGTGCCTAGCTCTGTGCCTGGAATATAGCAGACACTCAATAAATAGTATTAACTAGCTCAAATATTCTTGTCATTGTGTTATTCTATTAATGTACAATTCTTTGTTCTCGCATTTTTTTTCTGATTCATTTTGCAAACAAAATCTATACCCCTATTCTCTGAGATAAAATTGAGGAGAGAAGTGGCTAGTGACTTTACTAGGGAAAATCCTTGTAAGTACTAGTTTTTAAAGTTTAGCTTGGCTTCCTAAGATATGTAGACAGAAACCCAGAGCCAGGGAAAAAATTGTAAGAAATATATAATTCTTTCTGTCTCAGAAGTGGCTGTTGGCTTTTGATATGTACAGAAATATCAGAACAAAAGTAAGAAAGCAGAAAGGGAGAGGGCAGAGCCTGGAACCCTGTGCAGGGTGGAGAATGGTGGGACAGCCTTCACATAAGTTAGATTTTATGCTGGCCCTGTTGCTCAGAGGTATATCCTTGTTCCCCAGAAGTATATCCCTATTCCCCAAACTTTCTTTGAAGTCTTCCAGGTACCTGATTTGGGGATCCAGACCCTTCATACCACTAGACAAAGACAAGTTTTGAATCCATAACTGGGTTGGCAGTAAAAGCAGGAGGGAGAGAGGGATGAATTCCAAAAGGAGCATAGTTCACAGCAGCTGGACTCAGAGGTGTTCACAGAGCCTGTATTTCCCAGAAATGTTCAGATCTTTGAAAGGAGGTAATTGACCTTTACATAAACCATGGAACGATGGGGACAGGCTGAGCCAATTTCATGTATACTGCAAAGGACAGGGTAACTACAGTTGACATCTGGACACAGATATTTCTATCTTCAATATATTTGAAGAGTTAAAAAACCTATCATATTCAGAATAAGGAAGCTGGAGGGTGCCTAGTTTATCCAAAGTAAAAAATATTTCCAACCCTAAATAAAGCTAGCTGAGAAACATTGCTGCTCAGATGTCAGCATGCTAATTATACACTCAGCAGACATGTCAGGTACAAAGATTAAATTCACCCACAAAAAAGTAAAAGAGGAAAGTCAGGGGATCAAGTTTTCTAGCTATATAAATCTCCCTTCAACTGCCAGAAACTGTTTGGGCAGCCTCAGGCAGAGCTAAACAACATTTAGTTCAGATAATCGAGGTTATTTTGTGTAGGTTGTTTTCTACATTGTTGTGGCTTTCAGAGATGATAGGTTTGTCTGACCCTCCGTCACACATTCTGGATATGAGTTGACCTTGTAGAAGTACCCAGGTCTGGGTCAGCAGCCCCAGTGTTCATTCTAACTGGCTTACCAAGGGCCTTGCCATGGAATATGCCAACAGAGATGGCACCATCCATTTCTTCCTCTTGTGCCTCTCCTGAGAGGTCATAGAGCCTGAGACAGTGATCTTCACAGTAGCATATTTGTACTTCTGGAGATACACAAAGACTTTTCCAAGTATGTATACCGGCATACTTTCATACAAAGTATTTCCTAAAACTGATCTTCCTGGGAACCAGTGTAGTCACGTGTCTTGCTGGTACTACTGTGATCAATGTCCAGAGTGAAAACTCTCCAAGATAGCAAAGAAAAGTGATAATTTAAATATTAGTATGGAGGTTGAAAAAAAAAAGAATGATTATATTACAATTTTTTTTGCAAGTTAAGTAGCTTCAAATTTGTTGTTTTGAATAAAACAGAGGACATAATCTGTCCAGCGATAAGTTTTTTTAAAAAATTTGTTAACAGTGCTGGCGATTTAACTCATAATTACTCATTTTTAAAAAAACTTTATTGAAGTAGAACACATGGGAACATGCCTGTAATCTCAGCACTCTGAAAGGCTGAGGCAGGAGGACTGCAAGTTTGAGCCCAGGCTAGGCAATTTAGCAATTTAGTAAGATCCTGTCTCAAAAAAAAAAAAAAATAAAAAGCCATACTGTTCAATAGTTTTTCATACATTCATAGAGTTGTACAACCATAGTTTTCCTCTATAGAATTACCTATTCTGGACATTTCATAATAATGGAAATGCTGCATACCATGTGGTCTTTTGTGACTGGCTTCTTTTACTTAGTGTAATGTTTTTAAGAGATATCCATGTAGTATGAGTACTTTATTTCCTTTTATGACCCAAAATGTTTCATTGTATGGATGCACCATATTTTATTTATCCATTCATCAGTTGATTCAATGATAGATTGTTAAGAAATATTTTCTACAAAATACCTATAAGGTAAAAAATAACTAAATAATTTGAAATAAATTTACTAAAACAACTTTCTTTAAAAGCAATTTAAAACCATGCCTATAATTCTAGTACTCAGGAGACTAAGGCAGAAAGACCACTGGTAGTTTGAGGCCAATTTGGGCTACATAGTGAGTTCAAGTCCAGCCTGAACTACATAGCAAGACCCTGTCTCAAAAACAAGCAACAAACAAAACAAACAAAAACAAAAGAAAAGCCCAGTTTTGCCAGTCACAGTAGTACATACCTATAGTCCCAGGCAGGAGGATATCTTGAGTCCAGGAGTTCAAGACCAGCTTGGACAACATAGTGAGACCCCCATCTCAAAAAACAAAACAAAAATATTTTGTCAGAACCAATGAAAGAAAAACTTTTAAGTATTCAGATGTTTTATTAAATTAAATTTGTGATTAAAAAATATTTTAAGAAATCCAAGCCAGGCTTGTGTGGTGCACAGCTACTCAGGAGGCTGAGGCAGGAGGAACAGAAGTCTGAAGCCAGCCTGGACAATTTAGTAAGACTGTCTCAAAATAAAATATTTAAAAAGGGCCAGGGATGTAGCTCAGTGGTAGAGTACCCACTAGGTTCAGTACCCAGTACTGCCAAAGAAAAAGCAAATGAAAGATATATGGGTAGTCCAAACCAAGATGTGCTGTAAGTGGAGAATAATTTCTAGGTTTTAAATAAAATATGAAAAAAATGAATGTAAGAGGATTTAATTATCTTTTTTGTGTTGATTATGTGTTGAAATATTTCAGAATATTAGGCTAAGTAAAATATATTATTAAATTTCATTTTACTTATCTACAGTTTTTAATATAGCTGCTAGGGAATTTATAATTTTATATGGGGCTCCCTTTGTATTTCAACTGGATAGTGCTGCTGTAGACAATCTGTCTCAATGCCAGCAGTCAGAGTGGTCCTTGGAAGATACAGTTCACAACCTGTTATTGCTCTGCTCGAAACTCTCCAACATATAGTACACACACTAGTAAGTCTAAATCCCTGCCAAGCCCACCACATCCTGTGCCATCCTTCTCGTGCTCCCCGTAATGCATACCCAGTCTCTCCACTCACAGTCAGACACAGATTTTGATGTATCTGAAGCTTATACCATGAGGAAATGATAGGGGTTCTTACTAAGGAGAAGAGTACAGGTTATGAATATAAAATTAGGCAAATAATTGAATACATATTTAGAATAAGAAAAAAAATTACAACAATTTCCTGTACTCTCTGAAATTCAAGTCCCTTTCTTCTGATATCTGTTTAGGCAATTTACCAGTCACATTTATGAAGAAATGCTTCCAGATTGGACCCTGGTCCCCCCACCCAACCTAGAACTCTCCACGGCCTCAGCATTGTCCTTGTAAATGTTGGCCCAGGCTGAGGGAGCTCCAGAAGCTCCTTTGGCTTTGCATAAATTTCACTGTAAAATTCCTCCCTGCTCAAACTCACTGCCTACCACCCCACCCGCTCCCTCTTGTTGGTGCTATAGACTGAACAGGGCCTTGTCTGTGTGCTCTACTACCCAGCTGCACCCCTACCCTCCACACTTTTTCTGCCTCTTTGCTCCTCAGTGCAGAAGCACTGAGGAGCCCTCCTTAAGGCTTTCCCATTTGCTTTTTCCTAGTCTTGGAATGTTCCCTCCCGCTGTAGCTGCAGAGCTTACCCTCTCTTCTACAGACCTCTGCTGAAAAATCTCATCAGCACACCAGCCTGGCCCAACCTCCCTATAAAAAGCAGCACATTCCCCCAGCAGTCTCCCCTGCTTGCTATTCTCTTTAGCCTTAATTATCTCCATTACATTCACCACCAGCTGACATATCATGCATTTACACATCTGTGTGCTGATTACCGGAGAACTCTGGAGGACAGGGATTTGTTTTGTTTCTGGTAAGTATACTCAGCATCTAGAATAAGGCCTGCCCCTTGATGGATACTCAGAAACTGCTATTTGGATCAATGAATGAATATAATTATATAATATATAATATATAATGAATGAATGACGGGAAGCCCTGTTATTTTTCAGTATGGAATCAGTTCTTCAAGGAAACAATTCACTTCACACCCCTAGTCCATGTGCTTAATCATCATCACTAAGGGGTTACTTGGTAGGTGGCGGCTATATTTGTGCCCACCTAGCACTCTTCCATGTCCTCCTTTCTCCTAGTCCCACCTGGTAGGCAACTCCCAGCCAGTAGGGATAAACACATCCTTTAGGCATGGCCAACTGAAATTAGAATGCTTGGTCAGAGATGAGCACTTGACCTCTCCCTGGACAATCCACAACTTCCTTAGGAATATTCTCGCAGGTGCTGGGGGAGGGGAAGCAGCCCCCTGACTTGTATCACATCATTCATCAAGAAGGGTGTGAATTAAGGCTTTTGGCAGATGAGGTGGGCCTTTGCTCTTCCCAGGCAGAGAAAGATGAGCTGAAAGAAAGGGAAGCCCTGGGCTGGGGATTTAGCTCAGTAGTTCTGCTGCCTGCTTTGTAAGCACAAGGTCCTGAGTTCAATCCCCAGTAACAAAAAAAAAAAAAAAAAAAAAAAAAAAAAAAAAAAGGAAGAAAGGGAAGCCCTGTATTATGGTGCCCAAGTCCAATTTCCATGAGCTCTCCAGCATGTTCCAACACATTCCTTTCTGCATTAACAATGGCCAGTTGGGTTCCTGTCACTCAGAATGAAAACTCCTTATTGGTATGATGCATCAGGGCCTGGACTGGTCACTGAGGATGCATGCATGGCTGGGACGCTATCCTTGCCCTCAAGGAGGGAAAATAACAATTGTAATGCGGTATGAACACAAGTAACAGGTATGGAATTTGCAAGAATTTAGAGGTTTGGCACATGTCTCATGACTTTTGTCATCTTCTTGTGATGATTTTTCATTTGCAGCAAACTAAATATCCAAAATAACATTGTCCATGATCAAATAAATACTCAGCACCTACCATGTACAAGGTACACAATAAGCGTTGTGATACAAAACCATAGAGCATACTAACTGGGGTATGTTGAACTTACAAATATAATAAAGAATATATAATGAGTATGAAATGAGGTCATAGGACATTCTATTCTTTCCTATCTGTGCCTTTCTAGAGGAGCAGTTTAGCATTGTGGTTAGGAGCATGGACTATGAAGTCCCAACTCTGTTACTAATCATGTGATCTCAGGCCAAGTTACTTCATCTCTGTGAGACTCAGTGTTCTTCTCTATAAAACTAGGTAATATAAAACTATTTTACAGGGTTTTGGGAAATAAGTTGATATAATTAAAGCATTTAGAAAATTATCCAACACATAGAAAGCCCTCAATAAGTATTAGTAAACACTATGTCTAAATTATATAAATTATAAATTCCTCAAAAGCAGAAACTCTTGCATTATTTGGAGCTCAGCTAACATGTACAAACCACATGAAATTTTTCTCCTTGCTTGGCTCAGCAGTATTAATTTATTAGCAGATGTAGGCATTGTCTTGCTTGCTGATTTCTCCATCTGCTCTAAATTTAGTACTAAGTAAAGACAGTTGCGAGGGTGGAGGAGGTGTTAGAGATTGCTAGTCCACATCCATTGTGTTTTTTGTTTTGTTTGAAAGCTATAATTCAGAGTTTGGAATTATCTGTTGAAGACCAATTTTAGGCATGTTTGTGTAAAGATCTGTAGCATCTATTTAAATTATTATGTGCATGCATACTTTGAGTCTTCAACCATTTGCATATAGCAGGGTCTAAATGATGTTCCAAATTCGATGACCACTTTCTACATGGTCTTGCATAATTCCTTATTCATAACATATGGCTATTAAAGAAATTGGTTTGCAAAAAGCAATTCATTTTCTTTTTTGTTGCTGTTTAGCTCCTTTTTCATTTTTTCTTTTCTTTTTAGACAAGATCTTTCTATATAGTCCAAATTGGCTTCAAACTTGGGGATCTCCTGCCTGAGCCAGGTGCTGGGATTACAGGCATGCACTACTATGCCTGGGTGCAATTCACTTTTTCAATTTTGATAAATAGAATAGTCATAATTGCACAGTCCTAGGTTTAAATGAAAATGTGTAGTACTAGGATATCTTTTTTTTTTTTTTTTTTTTTTGGTACCAGGGATTGAACTCGGGTCCTTGCTCTTGCAAGGCAGGCCACCAAACCACTGAGCTAAATCCCCAGCCCCTAGGATATCATAATTTTATCTTCCATTTGTATAGTGTGTAACAATGCATTAAATTTGTATATTTTTAACTCTTGTGACCACTTAGTTTAAAAAGCAGGGGAATATCATGAATTCCATTTTACAGATGAAGAAATTACAACAAAGAGGTGTTAACTGACTTGACTAAGTTTACTAAATGGTAGAGCCAAGACTATACTCAGGTTTCCTGATTGCTAGCCAAGTGCTTTTTCCCCCTTTTTTTGGCAGAGAGAAATTATAGGAATTCTTATTTTCTTCCACTAAGTTTTACAGCCCAATTCTAGGAAGGACTTGGGAGTACTTACCAGTAATAGCCTGTTAGGAGACTTTAGCAAAATCTATAGGTAATCCTACCTGGTAAATGCTATAGGCCTATCCCCCTGCAATGGGGATTTACACAAGGAAAATGTTTTAAATAATAGCATTCAATTGTATCTTGTAGAGCTAAGAAACTTTGAAATTCACAGGTAAGCAAGGATTATTACAGAGGCCAATAAAAGGTAGGATTGATGTGAGTTCAAAGCCAGCCAAGGCTACATAGTGAGTTCAAGCCTTGAATACATGGTAAAACCATGTTTTTAAAAAAAGAATCATTGTTGAAGTAAATGAAATAATGAGGGAAAACCTAGTTAATACTCAACCTCGTTACTGTTCATTTCTAGCTAAAGATACCTATAAAACCCCACATAAAGTAGAGCAGAAGGTATTTTGTAGATATCACTTTGAACAAAAACAATCATATGGGTTTTGCAACATTTGTGTTCATTGGAAAAGAGCCATCACTTGAGAATTTCTTGTCATTAAATAGATAGGAGGGAGCAGGGATCAAAAGAGAATCAGCCTGAACATATAGTCAGTTGCTGGGGACTGACTATGTGGTTGAGACCAAAAGTGGTTTATACATGGAAATGTTTATTCTAAAGGATTTAGTGCAAATGATAAACACAGAGAGATTAAGTTTCTATGTAATTTGTATTTAGATTCTGATCCATCTAGGATAAAATTACATAAACAAATATGAAAATGTTGATTTTGGATACAGAAATGGTTAAGGCTTTCAAGGGACTGAACAATATTGTAGTGGGATTAATTTCTCACAGGTCAAAAGAATACAGATGGCAGCAGCATCACATATAACTGGATATAAGGATTCAAAGGAGTAGGACTTTCTCCTTCTAACACTCAACTTTGCTTTTGTTTGTTACCTTCTTTCCTACCGTATAAATGCTTCCTTTATCTAGTCAGAGAAGATGACTGCCAGCCACAGCAAGCTGATGTTCTTTCCTAGATTGGCATCTTTGAATCTTCAACCAAATTCCAGTACGAAGAATAAACTTGTTCTGGCTTGCATGTGTCAATTCCTAGAGAAGGACTGTGATTGGCCAGTGTGGGCCATACATTCACCAGGACCAGGTTCAAGCTTGGGGCAATGAAGTGACATAATTGGCTAACCCTTGATCATGTGTCCACACTTGTAGCTAAAAGCATTTGGAGTGTGTTGTCAGAAAAGTGAGGTATTTGGCTATTGGGTTCCCAGCTCAGATCTACAGAATCAGAATCTATAGGGGAGAGGGATGGGAGAGGGATGAGAAATTGTACATGTAATAAGTACCCAGTGTGTATTCATTTCCTGTTGTCCCTCTCACAGATTACCATAAATGTAGCAGTTTAAAGCAACATGACTTCATTATCTTATCATTCTGGAGGTCAGAATTCAAAAGAGGGGCTAGGAATTTAGCTCAGTGGTGCCGTGCCTGCCTCAGAATTCAAAAGTAGTCTCAAATGGCTAAAGTAGAAGTGTTGACAGGGCTGGTTTCTTCTGTAGAGGGGAATCATTCATTTGTCTTGTTCAAGCTCTGGTGGCTACCTGCGTTCCTTGGTTTGTGGATTCTTCCTCTATATTCAAAGTGTGTCACACCAGTCTCTGTTTCCACCATCGTATCATGTTCTTCTCTGACTCTGACTCCTTCTGGGTCCTCTTTCAAAAAACCATTCCAGAATTACTCATCCCAGTGTATATGAACTGATTGCAAGGTGCCATGGGAACGAAGAAAGGGCAGACAGATCCAGGACTATGCAGAGTGCAGTTTATTGAGGTCTTCCTGACAGAAGTATGGTCCCAGGTGGCAGCAAGACCATTCTGCTTTGATTGGACGGAAGTGTCAGGATAAAAGTACATCCAATCTGGAATGTATTGGGTTTATCTCAAGTTTATACCAAAGATGTCAGGCACATTCTTGGCCCTGATGGCACCAGGGACCAGTAATAGAGCCCTATATACTGCTCTCATGGTTTAGTTTACTTACAGTATGTTAGGAAATTGGGGAAAACACACCAAGATTACTCAAGGGCAGTTGTAGGTCAAGATGCCTGAAGTCAAGTCAAACTGAATTGCTATATTCCATCCTCATAACTGACTCTTAAATTCTTGCTCAGTTCCTTCTCCTGTGATGTGCTATGAGGGGGTTGGCACTGTGTAAGTTGTATGCCATGAGGCCATTTGTTTGGCTTGTAAACAATATATAGCAGCAGAATGGGCGCATGAGTTAAAAATAATCAAAGATTAGCTATCCAAATGCAGACAACAGTTTTTCCCACTAAGAGACCACGGAACCAACTCACTGGGCTAGTATATCTCCTCTAGAAAGGATAGGATCAGAAGAGGTATTAATTTGGGCTTTCATGTGTGACATGATGCTAGATACATTAACACTGGCATCAGGGACGTAGATACAACATTTAGTTTTGATAAAAGCATGGGTTCCAGAGAAAACAGCTAAACCATATCTCAGCTATAAACAGAATCATAAATGTAAAGATAAATCAGCAAACTAATATTGGTGACACCATCTCCATTTGACAACAGAGAAGTAAGAGTTTAGGGCTGAGGCAGGGGAATCTACCATGTGTGCTGGCCAACAGGATAGGGTCCAGCTAGACCAAGTTCGGAAGGCTGGAGAGCCCTCACATTGTCCAAGAAATCGCCAACCCACAGAAGAGGAGAGCTTCTCATACACTCTTGATTTGTCTTCTTCCTGGATTTAATGTTTCTGGTGAGTGAGACAGCAGCACTTTGTCTCCATATCAACACTGGCAGTATAGCATCTGGATGTAAAGCTTGGATGTGAATGGTCTTTGGGGCAGGGGCTGGAGGAGCCCTAGTCACTCAAAAGGGGCGGGAAGGCTATCCCCATGGGCTTTTAATATTTATTGGTGCTTCTCAAAGGATTTCAGTTGCTGTCCTTCTCTCTTTTTTCAGTGCTGGAGATTGAATCCAGGGCCTTGCACATACTAGGTAATCACTCTACTACTGAGCTATATTCCCAGCCCTGTATAGCTTCTTAACCTACACTACACATAAACTTTTCTTTGTTTCTTCTGATGTTTTCCACTTTAAGGTCTATTCTGAATGGCATTAAAATTGGTATCCTGGAGTTCTTTTGGACTGTATTTACCTGATGACTCACTGGGCACTTTTCTAAGCAGTGTTGTACTATGGGAGGGCAAGTGTCAGGATGCCAAAGTCCAAGGCAGCTCCTAAGGTTACAACAGGTGGCCTCAGCAGTCTCTGGTCATGTCTGTGAACACAGCTCATTTTCTTTTTTTTTTTTCTTTCCCATGTTTGCCTTCTTCATTATGATATCCTCATCTGGTAGCACAGTGCCTGGCACTTGTAGGCACTCAGTAAATATTTGTTCAGTGAATGAATGCACTCAAAGAGCATGCACTGGATAGCTTGCAGGTGCCATCTCAGCTACCTGATGGGCTGTGGCAGGATTGTTTGAACTCAAAAGTTTGAAGCCAGCCTGGGCAACATAGGATCTCCTCTCAAAAAACGAAACCAAACAAAAAGAGCATGCAGTTTCAGTAGAAAAATAGGAGCCCCTTAAGAATAGTTATCATTTATGGAGCACTTACTACCTGCTGAGCTTCTTCTATACCTGCTGTCTCTCTGGTCTTACCTCTTATTTCCACACCTTTTTCCTTACCCTGCCCCGCTTGTCTTGTGAGTACACTGAGATCATTTCTGCTTCAGAATCTTTACATCTGCTCTTCCCAGATTAGTGCAAAGCTCTCTCCTTTACATTATTTAGGTCCCTGCTCAAATGTCACCTCCTCAGAGAACCTCCTCTGATTGTCCTATTTAACATACTATCCTACTCCTTCTCCACACCTAATCACTCTCAATGGTCTTTAAAAAAATAACAGTGACCACCATTTAATTATATTGTCCGCTATTTGATTAAATTACCCATTTTAGTTAGATCAGCTATGTATATTATCCACATATATTACATATCCAGTATGGAAAATTTAGTTACATTTTCTATATTGGTTACATGTTCATCATATATATTGCCCACTAGAATGTAAATTCTTTAAATGGCAAGGAGTTTATCTCAGATACCACTATTTTCCTACCTAAGGCAGCACTTGGCAAATGGTAGACACTTAATAAATTTGTTTTGGTTAAGAATTTTCATTTACTTCTTAGGGACCTCCTAAAAAACTCTTACGGGGGGCTGGGGATTTAGCTCAGTGGTTCTGCCGCCTGCCTTGCAAGCTCAAGGACCCAAGTTCGATCCCCAGTACCAAAAAAAAAAGAAAAGAAAAAGAAAAACTCTTAGGGGAAAAATTAAACAAGTGTCATGATACCTACTTATGAACAGGAAGTAACTGAAGTTGAGATAGGTTCAGTAATTTGCCCCGGAGCATACACCGATGGGATTGATTCTTTATTATTACTTTTTTTCTTTTAGAGATTGAACCCAGGGCCTTTACACTGAGCTACATACCCAACCCTTTTTATTTTTTACTTTGAGACAGGGTCTTGCTATATCACTAAGCTGTCCAGACTGGGTTTGAATTTGTGATCCTCCTGTCTCAGCTTCTCAGAGTGCTTGGGACTATGCAGGCATGCGCTACCACCCCTGGCTAGAGGGGAATTTGAACACTTTCTCTGCTTGACTTCAAAGCTCATCTACAGTGATAAACTCTAAGCTACTGACTTCTAATGAAATAGAATATAAACACACAAGAAAGTTCAAAATCAAGGGCCTGAGGAGTGGCTTGTGGTTGTTTGGAGATCAGTGGAGTGGAGTCCTCAGGAGGAGGAGAGGGAGCCCTCAGGAAGAATCAGTCTGGCAAAGATAGAGGAGGGGGAGAAGAGGGAGAGAGAGCCTCCACCCCTCCAGAGTTGGACCTATGTCCACTCTGGGGTGGCTTTGGCTGAAGAATCCAGTTTGGATTTTCCTCTTAGGCGAGATGAGGATGCAGAGCAGGCTGCAGTGTCAGCACTCACAAGTCTACATCCCGAGACCTTTGTGTCAAACCTTTCAACAAAGAACATTTTCCAAGGAGTATTTGTAGACTATGCTTAGGACCAAAGTCTGGACCTTAATTCTAACTCATGGTGTAGCCTGGGCGAGTTCAGACCAACTTCACAACTCATTGGCTACCCAAATTATGAGTTGTGATCAACATGTACAATGAATGTTTAAGTTAAAAAGTTATTGCACTAAAATACATATAGGTGTTGCCATTAAGGCTCTCACATCTAACAGACTTATGCCATCATTCTTACACATTCTGAAGCAGTTCTGGAACTCCTCTTTAATGAGTGTCTTTAGGAGGTATGATAAAAAATATAGTGAATATTACTGCTTGGTGCCATTGAACAGAAAGGCAGCATGTAAAAACAGGTGGTGTCCTCATTCATGACTTCTGGCTTTCCCCACAGTCAAAATGCTGATGAAAGATAAACATTTTGAGTCAGTTCAGGATATTAAGGCAGCCATTACAGCAAAACTAATGGCAGTCGTACAAAAGAACTTCTAGAACTGCTTCAGAAAGTGGCAAGAATGACCGCTTACATGTGTTCTATGTGACAAAGAGTATTTTGGAGGGGATTAATGGCAATGTATCTTTTATTTTAATTTTTAAACATTCACTGTATTTTTTTTTAATCACACTGCATATCTGTATGTTGGCCAAGGCAGCCCAAGCCTGAAAGCAGCTTTTGGCCGGCACATCTTTCTTAAAGAATAACAGTGTTATTGTTGAACCCACTGGGAAGTGATCTGGGAACCAGCTTCTGTGAAAAGAAGAAAGGGAAATAGATACAACCAGTGGTCTTGGGGGTAGGTATGAGGATTAGGGGTGTCTGGTGCTCATTTCTTGGTACCGCGGATAAGAACACTGGTCCTTGTGCTTGGGAAGCAGGAGCCAGAACCACTGAGCTAAATCGCCGGCCTGTGGTGCTCATTTCTTTCCTGATTAAAGAGAGCAAGGTGTGGTGGTGCATGCCTGTAATCCCAGCACTCAGGAGGCTGAGGCAGGAGGATCGCTGTGAGTTTGAGGCCAGCCTGGGCTACATAATGATTTCAAAGCAACTCTGAACTACATGGTAAGACCCTGTCTCAAAAACAAAACAAATCCAACAAATAAATAAAAAATGAGGCCCTTGAAGGCCCACGTACCCCAATCCCAGAGGCTTCTTTGGCCCAATATGTCTTAGGAGCTGGCTGCTTTGGATGATGCAGATATTGGTAGCACAGAGGGAAGGAAGTGTGGGGACAGCTCAACTGCAGCAACAGGGTGAAGCTGGTCAGAAATGCCAGGGAAATGAAAGTCAGCCAAGAAAGAAGAGGAAGAAGCAAAAGCCAACAGGCAGCAGCTGCAGGGAGAAAGAGACAGAATAATTTCAGAGGGGTCAGTGTTCCAGCAGCCTCAGAGAGGTGAGAACTACCCCTGTTGCAGGGTTAGGGCTGAGTTCACCCTCATGTTTCCCTCCCCTTCGCACCGCTCTTCCTGTGTGGGGGGTGGGGTGGGGGGTTGGAGCCTGCTCAGATGTTCTCTGCCTTCAGTACCTGTCTTCTGGGCCTAATTTCTACCTCAGAGCTGTGCTGCTGGATGATCCCTGAATCTTTCAAAGAAAATGGGCACTGTGATTTTGGACCTAGGTAAAGTTAATTGTTTTCCTCCAGGTTGTCTCCTGACAATAATGTTTTATAAAATATGAAAAGAATTTGGCATTGTTTACTTAGGATAGTTTCCTCCTCAAAGTTGAAAGCTAGAAAATACAACACAAATATTCATCAGAAGAGTGTTTATCACTAAAATGATGCCAACAGAACAACTGCCAACATTTTTTTTTTTTTTTTGCTGTTG
>NW_022900942.1:34055099-34070923 GCF_012274545.1 Fukomys damarensis | reverse complement strand
TTTTTTGCTGTTGATGAACTTGTCATTTCCAGCGCTCCCTGCCTGCAATGTTCCATCTTGTGCCTGTGACACTGAGTGAAACTGTTAGATGCCAAGTTCACTTGTTTGACTAAAAACTGCCTAGAGTGAATGCTGATTTGGAGTCTGCTGGGGGAAGGGAAAGATTGGCTAAATTCTATCTGTTTCAGCTAATTTTCATTACCATCCAGTTCTGAATTCTAAAATTGGTAGGTACCCAGTAGGCTCACTCGGCATGTTTGCTGAATGAAAGGATATTTGAAAAGTAAAAAAACTTAATTTATCAAGAAGCATTTTAGTAGCCTGTTTATTGTAGTACTGAGAATTGACACCAAGGCCTTAGCACTGAGTGATATCCAGCCCTTTTAAAATTTTTTATTTTGAGATAGGGTCTTACTAAGTTTCCCAGATTGGCTCAAACTTGTGGTCTTCCTGCCTGAGTCAAGCACTGCCTGAGCAGAATGCATGTGCACCAACACACCCAGTTTGCAAAGCATTTCAAATGGGTAGAGTCTTTACTGTGCACTGTCCCCCAAATAATTTAGTGTTTTTTTCTGTTTACCCCTCCAATAAATTTTGTATTTTAAGCCCTCCATATCTAGGCCCTAGAGTCTGGGGCTGTGCCTGTGGCATCTCTGGTCTACGTACTAGCAGCACTGGTTAGGAGCCTGTTAGGGAGTGGAGACTCTCCAGCACATCCACTGTATCAGAATCTGCATCTTAACAGGATCCCCAAGTGATTTTGTGTGCACGGTGAAGCTGAAGAACAAACACTGCTGTGAGGCAACTGTCAGGAGGCCCTCTTGGGGCTTTGCCTTCAGGCTGCAACTATTTAGGTGCAGTGTAGCACCACACCACACACTGTGTAGAAGGCTGGAGCTGTAGACAGTTCAAATCCCAGCTCTGGGGCTGGGAGTGTAGCTAAGTGGTAGAGCATGTGCTTAGCACTCCTGAAGCCCTGGTTCAATCTCCAGCACCCCCCACATCCAGCTCTGCTGCTAAGGGGACTTCATCATATGAATAAACGACATAAATGTTTAAAACCAATTCAGATATAAAGACAATTTACAAGGATAGTACAAAGAATGTCCTTATACCAATTACCCAGATTCACCAGTTACTAATGTTTTACAACATATCATTTAACAGTCTCTCTATCCCTCACATTATTATTCCCAAATTAGTGGAGAGTTAAGTTTTATACACTGGTATGCCGTTACCTTTAACATCTCAGTTTGCATGTCCTAAAGACAGGACATTCTCTTAGGCAGTCAGAACACCAGGCTGGCACCAAAGGAAGGCAAGCAAGGCCTCTCAGGAGGGCTTTCTTCAACCAAGGAGCCTTTCTTGCCCCACACCAGTCCTCATCCTGCATGTTATATTTATCAGAATCAAGAAATTTTGGGCCAGGGATTTAGCTCAGTGGTTCTGCCACCTGCCTCGCAAGCACAAAGTCCTGAGTTCTATCCCCAGTACAACAACAACAACAAAACCACAAAAACCTCAAATCAAGAAATTTAGAGCAAGAATTAGGTGTGCTAGTTCACACTTGGAATCCCAGTACTCTAGAGGGCTGACATAGGAGGACTGCAAGTTTGAGCTCAGCGTAGGCAATGTAGCAATTTAGCAACAACACATTTCAAAATTTAAAAACAAACGAAAAACAGCTAGGGATATAGCTCAGCATGAAGTCCTGGATTCAATGTGCTGTGGTCTCCTGCAAAAAACCTCCAGTGTAGGTATAGTGGTTCTTGCCATAGTCCCAGCAACAGTAGAGGCTGAGGCAGGAGAATTAGGAGTTCAAGGCCGGCCTGAGCAACAGACAATCTGTCTGTGAGACTTGTCTCAAAAAACAAAAACAAAACAAAAATTTTTTAATAACCAAAAAAACTAACATCAATTCCTTACTATGGTATTATTCAATCTACAGTCTATTTTCCAATTTTGTTAATTATTCCAATAATGTCCTATGCAGAAAAAAAAGATTCTCTCAGACCCAATGCTGGATCACACATAGTATTTAGCTGCCATGTTTATTTGGTGTCTTTAATCTGGAGCAATTCCTCAGCTTCTGTCTTTTTTATTTTATTTTAATTTTTTGCAGTACTTACATACGCTAGGCAACAAGTTACTTTTCAACCCCTTACTGGTTCAGTTTTATCACCTCTTGATTCCGACTAGTTCCTGCTTTGTGCAAATCAAGTAAGACCTGCAATGGGTGTGACATACGGCAGTCTATGGCGATTAACAAGTAGCCAATACTGATGAGGCACTTGCTAGAGTGCTTTATGTGCATTCTCTGATTCAGTTTTCACACTGAGAGGAGCTCTATTTTTACCAACATCTCCTCAATGAAGAAACTGAGACTTACAACCATTTATTCAACTTCTTTTATTCAGCGAGGAGTGAAATGCACACCTGAACCAGGTCTGCCTCCAAAGACTATTTGCTTAGTAACCATATTCGTAAGGCTTACTAAAATGTAATTATTTTATGGTACTGAGAATTCAACTTAGTGGAACTCTACAACTGCACTATACCCCCAATGGTTTTTAGTTTTTATTCTGAGACAGTGTCTTGTTAGATTGCCCAAACTGGCCTCAAATTTGTGATATTCTTGACTCAGCCTCACAAATAGCTGGGATTATGTACCACCAGGCGTGGCTAAGTGTAATTTTTGTTTTTTGTTTTTTTTTTGGTACCGGGGATTGAACTCATGTCTTGTACTTGCAAGGCAGGCGGTGGAACTGCTGAGCTAAATCCCCAGCCCTAAATGTAATTTTTTAAAAGATAAAATGTATTTAACATAGAATTTATCAATTCAAGTATGCAATTAAGGGTCTTTTGGTATAGTCACAATGTTATATAACCTACAGCACTCCCTCATTCCAGAATATTTCTATCACTTCCCAAAAAGAGACGCTCTCCTGTATTACAGAGTGACAAAACAGAAATACTGATACACAGCTTCATTTTGGTTCTTAGAACAATGTACTGAGTGAAAGAATCTAGATATTAATGACTGAATTCCATATGATTCTATTTCTGGAATTCTAGAAGAACCCAAATCTTAGTAATAGGGAGCAGGGTCTAAGAGTTGGTATGAGCACTGACTGCAATGGGGCACTAACTTTTTGGAAGGGCAATGTGTTCTAGAACTTGACTGTGGCAGTGGTTGCATGATACTGTATAGACATCTGAAATCCATCAAACTGTCTACTGAAAATTGATTTTTCTTTGCTTGTGTTTTGGTTTTTTTGGTGGTGGTACTGGGGCTTGAACCTAGATCCTTATCACTGATCTGCATCCCCATCTCTTTTTATTTTGAGATAGGGTGGGCTCAAAATTGCAGCCCTTCTGCCTTGGGCTCTCAGAATGCTAGGACTACAGGTGTGTGCCACCACATTCAGCTGAAAAAAGAGGTTTTAATATGTAAATTATACCTTAATAAAAGAGTAAAAAAATGCCCAACATACATGGCCCCAAGAGGAGTTCAATACATCAGCACATTGTCCTTCATAGTCCAGCCCCTCATCTATCTCCCAGCCTTTTCTCAGTCTCTCTCCTCCATTCATTCATTCAACAAATATTTTCTGACACTTGCTGTGTGTGTGAGCTTGGTATTAGGATACAGAGAACCTGAGGAAAGAGAACCGCTGTTGTCAGAACACTCACAGCCTAGTTGGAGCAGGAAGAAGGCCCCTAACAAATGTTGATGAGGAGCCTGAGTCCTGAAGGAGAGGACTACGAATATGCCTTCCAGACAGCCTAGGTTTCAGTGTTTTAGAATTTCAAGCGACTGAATCAAGTTTCTGTTTTCCTGAATAGGTAATACATATACATGGTTTAAAAAAGAAATTACACAGTGAAACATTCTGTTCCGTCCCACCTCTCCATCTGCCTATCCCTACCCATCTCCTATAACCATACTGTTAGATGTTATTTCTCCTCCTCTAAAACACAAAAGATAGCATAATATCCACACTGTTATAGACCTTTCTCTTCCATTTGGCAGTAAATCTTTTAGATCTTTCAGTGTAAGGACAGTGAACATTTTTACTCTTACAATTATGTAGTGTTCTCTTGTATGGCTGTGTCATAATTTGTTTAACTAATCCCTTACCTTTTTATTTACTTATTTTTCAGTACTCAGGATTGAACCCAAGGTCTCATGCATGCTAGACAAGTGTTTTACAAGTGAGCTACATTCACAGCCCTTTTTCAAATTTTTGGACAGTTTCTTGCTAAATTGCCAGGCTGGCCTCAAATTTGGAATCTTCCTGCCTCAGCCTCTATAGTAGCTGGGATCACAGGCATATAGCACCACACTGGGCTAACTAGTCCCTTTTTGATAAATATTTGTTTCTGTTTGCTATAGCTAATAATGCAGTGTGTAACCATGTTTTGCTTTATATATGAACCTAGTATATACATGGTTATATATTGAATTTTTTTCTAGCATTCCACAGATAAACCAAATACTTTTATTTCTAGGCTCTTTCTTTTCTTTTGAGAGTCCTCACTCCATCCTTCTCTGTGGTTGACTTCTATTTCTCCTCACTGAAATGTCACTGTTTGGGAAAATTTTTGAACTCCCTTGGGCAGGATTCTTTCATTTTTCTCTCAGTATTCCCCTCCCACATGTTCCAAATTGGCCCTTAAGAGTCCACTCTTCCCCCTCTAGGCTGGGAGCTACTGAAGACGTGTGCTGTGCTAGATTTCTCTCTGGACCCCTCAGTACTGCACTTGGTGTGTGGTAGGCACTGAAGGAAGCGTTCACCGCACGAAGTGGGAGTCTGTGGCCCAAAGAGGGGTGTGGCGCTGCTGAGTTCCTCCCAGTTGGTGGCCTCCCAACCTCTGAATACCTCTGCTGAGGGTGCACTGTGGCTTTCCCTCCCTCCCTCCCTCTTAATTCCTTCCTCCTGCTTTGCCCCACCCCAGGATTTTGTACATAGCTGCCCTTGTGGCCTGTGCTCAGTCTAGGATGGACAGCAGTTATGACAGCTTTTTAAAGAGAAATAGAAAGAAAGATGGAGCCCTGGCTCTGCTGTTTTCTCTTTCTCATCAGGTCTTTGGCCTCCTCTAAAGCTAAAAGGACAAGTGGCTTGACAGTTAAATGCACATCAAACTCACTTTCAAGCATAACTTCCTACACGTTAAGCCCAAGGAGACGACGGAGTTTACTACTTTACCTTTAGAAATATGGGAAACACTTGTAGTGTTTAGGTTGATCATTGTGAAGTGATTTTTTTTCAGAAGCAACTTGGACTACTTTTAAGTACATATGTTGGGGTAACACTAAAATATGATGCCAACTGCTGGAAGCTGTCAATGTTAGGTTGTTTTCATGATGTATTTCATGATGGTCACTTCTAGGTGTCCGGTGCTGCAGGTGGGAGCTCTGTGTCTACCCCTGGAATGAAGAGGTTCAAGCTGTATACTCTTTTTACCCAAGGAAAGTTCCTAATGCTAGGAGGTGGAGCTGCTGAAGAAAGGAAGCCAGACCTGTAATCCCAGCACTCAGGAAGAGGCTGAGGCAAGAGGATCTTCACATCCAGGCCAAAAAAAGAAACAAACAAACAACAACAACAAAAAACAAAAACAAAAAACTTTCCTAAAAACAACAACAAACAAAACAAAACAAAACACAAGATAGAAAGTTTTCAAGCTCTGTCTACCTAGGTCAGAGACCGTGATGTGCAAATTCAGATGTTTTACCAGGAGAAGCCCAACAAAGGTGGTAGCTCGACTCCCTTGGAATGCTTTAGGACTGTGATCTACAAATTTCTTGCTTGTTTACCTCCTAAAGAAAACTGGACAAACTGTGTTTTTTTTTACACTTCTAGTTTTTTTTCTTTTTACACTTTTAAAGGTATCTGTTTCATTGTTAAGTTTAAATAATGGAAAGCTTTGTTATTTCTGTCCCAAGTATTGACATTTTAAAAAAAGATTGTGACATCATTCTTTAAGTGTATCCCAGGGAACCTAAATATCCTAATGCATCCATCATCCACTTAAAAATTGCATGAAAATGCTTTTCTTTAAACAAAATTTTATATCACTCATTTATCCCTTTCCATTATTTTTGTCCATTTCCATTATATTTGTCCCTGAGCATTTTAGTATATTTTAGGCTGGAAACTTGTTGTTTTATTGATTAGCCTATTTCTCTACAAATTAAAAAAAATTAAAACTGTGTATCAGCTAGGTGTGGTGCATGCTGAGAGGTTGAGGGATCACAAGCTTGAGCCCACCCTGGGCAACTTAGTGATTGGGTGAGACCCTGTCTCAAAATAAAAATAAAAAAGAACTGGAGATGAAGCTCATTGTGAAGGCCTTGGATTCAATCCCCAGTACTACAAAATAAAACTCATCCTGATTGTATAAATAATACAATGTTAGTATCTAGTTGATCTAAGCAATATACAATATTATAATTTTATATATATTGGTAAAATTAATGCGTATAATTTTTTTTCTGGAATGAAATAGTATTCAGAATCAACTTTACCCCTAATTTTCATTTTATAGATAGAAGCATGAATATTTTGTTTATAAATATTGGGTACTTACTCTAGGCACTTGGACTATATTATTAAATGGTTCAGACAAAAATCCCTGCCCTCCTATCGATTACATTCTAGTATGAAGGGATGATAGGCAATAAACATGATAAGTGCTATGGGGAAAATGGAGCAGAACTGGGGGGATTTGTACAGAGTCAGAGTTAAGAATGGTTGTGATTTTGGTACTGCATTCATCTAGAAGTGCCACAGCTGGCAGTTCCAGGGGTAGGGTTCCTACAAGTTCTTTGGGATGTAGGTGTCTTTTGTATGGCACTGACTGAAAGGCAAGGCCATAGCCAATTTAGAGACTATCCAGTAGCTCCTAGAGGAGAAGGACCAGATGATCTGCTGTATTGTGGAGTAGGAGAACAAGGGCTGGGTGAACGAGTATGTCCCTCACTGTGAGGGACACACATGAACACCAACAACAAATTTTAAAGTGAAGCCAAAGGTACCAGCAGGTGTTACATTAAACTCTCATTTATTTAGCTACCATCACATACCAGTCCAACCAGTACTTTGAAGCAATGGAATAATCTTCCAGTTTGGTGTTGAGGAGTAATGGAATGTAATTCTCTGAGATAGAGAAAAGATCTTTACCAACCCAACTACTTAAAATATGAATGAAACTTCTGTGGTTCTTTTTAAAACAGGATCCATCAGTAAGTTGACCTAGGCATCCTGTTTCCTGAAATGGGAATGTGTTTGGATAACAAAGACATCACAGGCATCTTTAGATTACTTTCTAGTTTCAACCTGAACAGGAAACTGAGTAGGTGTTGGGCAATCAGTGGGATTTGGTAACTCCTGATTGAGAACTTGTCAGGTAGACTCATTATCTTTGTGTTTTCCGCCCTGTTGTAAATTTGGTCCCCTTGACTGCTCTTTGTAGGTTATTTCAAAAAGCTCGCTCTTCCGTGGAAGTTTCCATGTAATACGTGTTCCATTCGGTGTCCTCAAAAACCACAAGGACTTAATAACTGTAAGGTATATAAGGAAAATACTGTTATCATTGTCAACAAAATAGTGATTCTGATAATTTGATAACAATATACAATATCCTTTTGTGATCACACACACAAAAAGAAAGGTTTTTATTATTTTTTTTAAAGGTTTTCATTTTTAAAAGATCATGGTAGACCTCACGGAGATGGTGACTTTTCAAAGGAAGTAAGGAGTTAGCAATGAGGGTCTCTGGGAGAAATATGCACCATGCAGAGGGCATAGCCTGTGTGGGGCTTTTAACAGAGGAACCAGGGCTGGCATCTTGTAGACTGAAAAGAGGTGTTCGAAGGCTAGAGCACAGTGACAGGAAGCGAAGCACAGATGAGATCAGGGAGGGAATGATTGATGGGGGCATTGCGCCAGTCTTATAGAAACCTATATAGGCTCTTGTAAGAATGTAGACTCACTCTGAATGAAAAAAAGAACATGTAACACAGATTACTTTTTGGGGGGGTACTGGGGATTGAACTTGGGACCTTGTGTTTGTAAGGTAGGAGGCAGAATCACTGAGCTAAATCCTCGGCCTCAGATGACTTCTGTTTTAAGAGGATCACTCTAGCCCAGTGGTGGTGAATTCATGGTGCACGTGCTGCAGTGGGCTGTTTGTATCTTTGAAAGCTCTAAAAGGCTCACCATCACTGCTCTAGCTATCATGTTGAGAAGGGGCTAGAACAAGAACAGGACAGCTCTGAAAAGTCTGATCCAAGCATGAGAAGATGGTAGTTCACCAAAGGGGTAGCAGGGAGGTGGTGAGGGATGCTCTGACTTGGGACAAAGATACAGGGTGTAAGAGAAAGAAAGAATGCTAGCATGATTCAAGGGTTTTTGCTCCAAGCTTCGTGGAGGATGGAGTTTTTATCAACTGAGCTAAGAAAGTTAGTGGGTTAGGTCTGAGGAAGGATATTGTTCAGTTTGTGACACATTAAATTTAAGATGTACTATACACTGATTGATATCAGAATATGGAGTTCAGGTAAAAGGTCTGAGCTGGAGATATAAATTTGGGACTTGTCATCATATATGATGATATCATATATCTTAGATGGTATTGAAATGAGATCAGAATCATGTATCTTAGATGGTACTGAAAGGAGACCATATGAGATCACTAAGAAAATGAATATAGATAAAAATCCTGGGGCGGGAGCTCCCGGCCTGCGCGACAACAGACCCAGGAAGGACCCAAGGGTCCCAGAGGGGGTTTTTTTTCAGCTGCCTGCCTGCCTGCCTGTCTGCGATCACCCGGCGGCATGCGCGCTAGCTCCCGGCCTGCTCGGGAGCTCCCGGCCTGCGTGACAACAGACCCAGGAAGGACCCAAGGACCCCAGAGGGGGTTTTTTTCAGCTGCCTGCCTACCTGCCTGTCTGCGATCACCCGGCGGCGTGCGCGTGAGCTCCCGGCCTGCGCGACAACAGACCCAGGAAGGAAGGTAGCCGCGCGGGCGCCCTTGAAACACCCACACGACCCCCCCCCCCGTTCTCAAAACTCCTGATCGGGCCAGTCCTTAGACCAACTCTGCAGAGGCATAGGTTCCCATGAAGGGTAGTTTTCTGAGCTCCGAACTTTGATCATCTTTAAAGAAAGGGCAGGGGAAACCTGTAATAGAACGGAGTGGAGTTCAACCCTGAGGGTAAGGAAACTAAAGTTAGGCTTTGTAGATTGTGTTCAGTCTCAGTCGTGAGGAACAGCCATTGGCTAGCTATAACCAGGGGATTGGGTTCCGCATATGACTGTGCATGTGGTATAATATGAGATCAGAGATAGCCTGAAAGAGGACCTTCAAATTCTTTTTCTTTCCCTCTCTCTTGTCTCTTTTTTCCTCTTTCCACCCTAAAATTTCTTTCTTTTTTCTGTCCTGTCTCTCCAACTCAGTCTCTTGCTCCACCATAGTGTCCCTCATCTCCCTTTTTATTCCAGTTCCTGAAGAACTCAGACTTCTTTTTTTATTTTTTGTTTTTAGGACGGGTTTCTCTTTATGTTCTTTTCTCCAGTCATTTTACCTCACTCATGGCTCTGTACCTTCAAGGGAAGGCAAGCGCCTGTTACTGTTAAGGGGATATATTCCTGTCCTTATTCCTGCACTCTCTCTATCCCCCCTGAACTTAATAGCTTTGTAAAGATAGTAAGGTAATTCTACAACCTCTGGATTCACTTCAAACCTGCTCTAATTCTTTCACTTATCTAATCCTCTTGTTCTAAGTCGAACCCCCCATCCTAAATGGTAAAGATGCCATATTGAAAAGAATATTCACTGCAAACATACTATGAGCTGCTTCTTGAAATTAATCTAATTCACATGAGTTAAAGGTGATACATTAATGACTACCATAAGTGGTCAGTTGGCAAGCTGTGCCTGATCCTATTGGGCTGCTGAATGTATCAATTGGGACAAAGAGTGGTGATTGATTTAAAGAGTTGTTTTCTCTGATATTATGAAAACGAGAATGTCTATGAGTCATTAGAAACTCAAAAGCTAAAACGCAACTATATTAGGAAGATTTAAGTAATACCCAGAAATTAAAGAAGGACAACCCAACAATAAAAATAAAAATGAGAAAACACTTAAGCAAGACACAAAAACAAATATCCAGTTCACCAATAGCAAATAGTAGGACAAATGAGGATGAAAAGTCTGATAGTGAACCAACAGGACTCCCTGGACCCATAGCACAGGAGGTAACAAAATTGATCAATCAGGCTCTAGAAAAATTCAAATCAGAAATAATTTCCCAGCTAGCCAGAGAGATGATGAGCAAAATAGAAGTCATGATTCGAGACTCTAGAGCAGAAACTGAGAAAAAAATAGATGAGCTCAAGACTGTGATAGAAGCCATGAAGACTCAGCATAAGAAAGACATGGAAACAATGAATGCCCAACAGAGGAAAGAAATGGAATCCATAAAACAGATTCAAACAGATATCCAGGAGATTAAAAACTCTATTGAAAGTGTACGAAACAGAATAAAAGATTGCGAAGATAGAATTTCAGATATAGAAGATAGGATAGCAGTCAGTGACCGTGAAAAAAGAGGTCTATTAAAAACAGTAAGGGATCATGAGAAATCAATCCAACAACTCCTAGACGATACAAAGAAAAATAACATAAGACTGATAGGAATTCATGAAAAAACAGGAGAAAACACAAATGATATAAAAAAGCTCTTCACAGAATTAATGACAGAAAACTTCCCAAACAGAAGGGAAGAATTAGACATACAGATAAGTGAGGCATATAGAACCCCAACTAGCCACGATCAAAAAAAATCTACACCTAGACATATAATAATCAAGATTCCAGAAATCCAACAGAAAAACAAAATACTACAAGCAGTAAGAGAAAAGAAACAAATCACATGCAAAGGGAAGCCCATTAGAATCACAGCAGACTTTTCAACACAAACCCTTAGGTCAAGGAGAGCCTGGAGTGAGGTATTCCAAGTCCTAAAAGAAAAGAATCTCCAACCTAGACTTTTGTATCCTGCAAAACTCTCTTTCAAAATAGATGGGGAAATAAAATACTTCCACGACAAAGAGCACCTGAGAAATTTCATGAACACCAAACCAGCACTGCAAGGAATTCTAAACAATATCCTAGAAAAGGACAACGAAATTCACAATAACATGAGGCCCAACAGACCAAATCAAATAGGCAAGGCAAGAAACTAAAAGGAGATGGGAGAAAAAGTAAAAAGAGTCAACAAATGGACAAAAACATGACAAGAATAAGTCAAAATATATCAGTTGTAACCATCAATGTTAATGGCCTCAATTCACCAATCAAGAGAAACAGATTGGCAGAATGGATTAAGAAGCAAAATCCAACAATATGTTGTATACAAGAAACACACCTAGTGCAAAAGGAAGTCCATAGACTGAAAGTGAAAGGATGGAAAACAATTCTCCATGCGTCAGGAGTCCAGAAAAAAGCAGGGGTAGCAATCTTATTCTCAGATAAAGTAAATTTCAAACCAAAACTCATTAAGAGAGACAAAGAAGGACACTACATCCTTGTAAAGGGAACAATTCAAGAGGAAGAGCTGACAATCATAAACATATATGCACCAAATATAAATGCCCCCAACTATATAAAACAAATATTAAGTAACATGAAAAACCAAATAAGCACTAATACAATTGTAGTGGGGGATTTAAATACCCCACTATCACAAATTGACAGATCTACTAGGCAGAAAATCAACAATGAAATAATAGAACTGAACCAAGCTTTGGAACACATGGACTTAATAGATGTTTATAGAGTATTCCACCCCCAAAAACCAGAATATACATTCTTTTCGGCTGCACATGGATCATTCTCCAAAATAGACCACATACTGGCTCACAAAACAGGTCTAAATAAATGCAAAAAAATTGAAGTCATCCCCTGTTTATTATCAGATCATAGTGCAATCAAACTAGACATCAATAGCACAAGAAACTATAGAAACTTCACAAGCACATGGAAACTGAACAACACTCTCCTAAACAATCAATGGATTACAGAGGAAATTAAAGAAGAAATTAGACAGTTTTTACAAATAAATGAGAATGCCAATACAACATACAGGAATCTTTGGGACACAATGAAAGCAGTTCTACGTGGAAAATTCATAACATTGAATGCCCACACTAGGAAAACAGAGCGGGCTCAAATAAACAACTTAACGATGAAACTTAGACTCCTAGAAAAACAAGAGCAAGAAAAACCCAAAGCTCGAACAAGAGAGGAAATTATAAAGATCCGAGCAGAAATCAATGCAATTGAAATTAAGAAAACGATACAAAAAATAAATGAAACAAAGAGCTGGTTTTTTGAAAGAATAAATAAAATTGACAAACCCTTAGCTAATCTTATCAAAAAAAGGAAAGAAAAGGCTCAGATCCATGCAATTAGGAATGAAAAAGGCGAAGTCACAACAGATCCGAAAGAAATCCAGAGGATCATGAACACCTACTTTGAGAACCTGTACTCTAATAAAATGGAAAACACAGAAGAAATGGACAGATTTCTAGATACTTATGAATTACCAAAGTTGAACGAAGAAGATAAAAACATTTTAAACACCCCAATCACAATCAGTGAAATTGAAAATGTAATTAAAAACTTACCAACAAAGAAAAGCCCAGGCCCTGATGGATTCACTGCTGAATTTTACAAGACATTTAGAGAAGAACTACTACCATTACTCTTCAAACTTTTCAATGAAATTGAAAGAGAAGCTATACTTCCAAATTCATTCCTGGAAGCAAGTATCACTCTGATTCCCAAACCAGAGAAAGATACAACCAAAAAGGAGAACTACAGACCAATCTCCTTAATGAATATAGATGCAAAAATCCTTAATAAGATACTAGCAAACAGAATACAGAGGATTATTAAGAAGATCATCCATCATGACCAAGTCGGATTTATTCCAGAGATGCAAGGGTGGTTCAACATACGAAAGTCAGTGAATGTAATACATTATATTAACAAAGTCAAGGACAAAAACCATATGATCCTCTCAATAGATGCAGAAAAAGCATTTGATAAAATTCAACACCCATTCATGATAAAAACCCTGCAAAAAATTGGAATAGATGGTCTATACCTCAATTTAATAAAGGCTATTTATGAAAAACCATCAGCCAACATCATATTGAATGGCCAAAAACTGAAAACCTTCATGTTAAAATCAGGAACAAGACAAGGATGCCCACTATCGCCACTTCTCTTCAATATAGTTCTGGAAACATTAGCCACAGCAATTAGACAAGAGAAAGAAATTAAAGCAATAAAGATAGGAAAGGAAGAAGTTAAACTATCATTATTTGCTGATGATATGATACTCTACATTGAAGATCCAAAAAACTCCACCAAAAAACTTCTAGACTTAATTGACAGATTCAGTAAAGTATCTGGATACAAGGTGAATACCCAAAAATCAATAGCCTTTCTATACACAAATAACAGACAGACAGAAAGAGAAATAAGGGAAAAAATTCCTTTTACAATAGCATCCAAAAAAATGAAGTATCTAGGAATCAATCTAACAAAAGAAACAAAAGATCTCTACACTGAAAACTACAGCACTCTGAAAAAAGAAATCGAAGAGGATATAAAAAAATGGAAAGATATCCCCTGCTCCTGGGTAGGAAGAATCAACATAGTGAAAATGGCCATACTACCGAAACTGCTATATACATTCAATGCAATGCCAATTGAAATTCCAACACTATATTTCACAGAACTAGAAAAAAGAATCCAAAAATTCATTTGGAACCACAAGAGACCTAGAATAGCAAAAGCCATTATAGGCAACAGTCACATGGCACCAGGTGTAACAATTCCCAATTTGAAACTATACTACAAAGCCACTGTGATAAAATCAGCATGGTACTGGCAAAGAAATAGGCCTGAGGATCAATGGAACAGACTGGAAGACACAAAAACAAATGCAGATGTACTCAGCTACCTCATCTTCGACAAAGGAGCTCACCATCCTCAGTGGAGGAAAGATAGCCTCTTTAATAAATGGTGTTGGAAAAACTGGATATCAACCTGTCACAGATTAAAATTAGACCCTTATCTTTCGCCATGCACTAAATTAAAATCCAAATGGATTAAAGATCTAAATATTAAAACAGAAACATTAAACTTGCTGGAAAGTAAGTTAGGCAGAACTCTGGAAGACATTGGTATAGGAAAAGACTTTATGAACAAATCCTCAGTAGCACGGGAACTAGCAGAAAGAATCAACAACTGGGATCTCATCTTACTAAAAAGCTTCTGTACTTCAAAAGAAACCATTAGCAGAACTAAGAGACAATCTACAATGTGGGAAAAAATTTTTACCAGCTGTACCTCAGACAAAGGACTATTATCAAGGATATATAAAGAACTCAAAACAATCAGTCCCCCCAAATATAAAGACCCGATCCAAAAATGGGCATCCGAAATGAACAGACATTTCTCATACAAAGAAGTGAAAGCAGCAAGAAAATATATGAAAAAATGTTCCACATCACTGGTCATTCGAGAGATGCAGATGAAAACAACACTGAGATTCCACCTCACCCCACAAAGAATGGCTGCTATCAAGAAATCACACAATAACAAATGTTGGCGGGGTTGTGGGGAGAAAGGAACCCTCCTCCATTGTTGGTGGGAGTGCAGACTAGTGCAACCACTATGGAAATCAATATGGAGATACCTCAAAGAGCTTGGACTGGAGGTTCCATTTGACCCAGCCATCCCTCTGTTGGGTATCTTTCCAAGAGAACTAAAAGAATCATATCACAGAGAAGTATGTGCACCCATGTTTATAGCGGCACAGTTTGTAATAGCTAAATCTTGGAAACAACCTATTTGCCCATCCGTTGGAAACTGGATAAAGAAGTTGTGGTTTTTCTATAAAATGGAATATTACTCAGCCATAAAGAGCGAGAGAATAGATTCATTCATAGGAAAATGGATACATATTGAAGATATACTCCTAAGTGAAATAAATAAGTCCCACATGTGTAAATACCAAATAGTTTCCCTGGTGTGAATATTCTGCAACAATGCATAAGATTCTAATAAGATTACTGACATTTAGAAATGGGAGGAAAGGAGCTAAAGGTGTAGGGAAGGTGTGATACGTAGGGGAAGAACAAAAAGGGAAAAGAAAAAAATGTGAGAGAATGAAAAGATGAAAATAAAGTGTTTGTAGATGGGGAGGGGAGGAGGGGGTGAAGGGAGGGCAGAGGTAAGGGGAAAAAAATGAGAATCAAGACTTGCCATGTAAAGGTACATGATCCCAACAATGAATGTAACTGTACTGTATCCCTAAATGTACCAATAAACTCAATAAAAAAAAAATCCTGGGACACTCACTGAAAGGTATAAGAAAAGAGATGAAACCAGCAAAGAAGAACCAGGGATAAAGGACAAAAACCAGGGGTGGGGGAAGTGAATCAAGTGATTAGTTATGTCAATTGTTATAGAGAAGTCAATCAAGATGAGAATGGAGACTAGATCAGTGGTGTGAACCTATGGCACATATGTCAGAGTGGGCTGTTTGTATCATTCAAAGCTCTAAAAGGCTCACCATCACTGAACTAGATCATTGGATTTATCCCATCTGAAGTTCATTATTGACTGTGAGGGGACTGAATTTTTTTTTGATGGGACAGATTTTTTTAATTGAGTTTATTGGTACAATCTAGGTATACAATACAGTTACATTCATCATTGGGATTCTGTACCTTTAC
>NW_022900942.1:34050363-34054472 GCF_012274545.1 Fukomys damarensis | reverse complement strand
ATTTATATAAAAAGACTAATGATAATATGTTATACATTGAGAGCAGCAACAGCTTTTCCAGGTTCTGCAGTCATCTGAACAAAATTATAGACATTCAGCACATTCCATTAAAAACAAAACAAAACAAAACAACAACAACAACAAAAAACAACAAAAAAAAACAAAGAAGAGAAGAATATCCAGAAAACAGCAAAGTTCTGTTGCTGGTGTGGTACCTGGGACCATTTTTTTTTATTAGCATCTTAATCATCATCTGGAAAGAGAACATTCTAGAGTAATATCATTAAATGTAGCTCTGATAAAGCACGGTCCCTACTATGTATCATAAAGCAGGTGCAAGATATTTTACATTCATAGAGGTATGATACAGTACTGAAAAGGGACAGATTTTGATAGAATCGGAAGGATAAAATTATGATGGAAAGAGAGGATGCAAGACCTACAACTTCATATGGCAATCTGCTATATGTGTAACTTTGTATGTGCTGATTCTACTCCATATATGCGTAGTCTTCACATACAAATAGTGTTTGACGTGTTTTTGACCTTCAACTAAACGGCATCATATTGTATGTATACTGCTACAGAATAGGAGGAGAACTAGTGACAAAGTATAGTATAGAAAAATCTTCGGAAATTTTGTTGCAAAGGAAGTAAAGAAGTGGGTATTAGCTGACAGTAGAAATGGGTCAAAGAGAACAATTTGTGCAACTGAAGAAATAACAGATGTTTCTAAGCTTATGGGAATGAACCGAACAGAGGGAAATATTGATGATGTAGAAGGGGGAATAACTGTTGTACTAAAGGTCATGATCTTGGTTAGGCAAGAGGGGACTGGGATCCACTGCCTTAGCAGAGGGACTGGTGCTAGCCAGGAGCATGAATTCAAATGCATAATCGAGGGGAAGGCAAAGGACAGAACTGGGTATGGGCAGATGTTATGGCTGGATTCTGCACAAGCTTTTCATTCATTGCTTCAATTTCCTCAACCAAATAAGAAACAAGACACATGCACTCATAAGGATGAGGATAGAGGCAAGGATGTATAGGTTACAGAGAAAGCATGAATCCGGAAAGAATGGAGAAGTAAGTAGGGCTGTGTAGTACTAAAGGTCAATGTGAAGGTGTGACCGTTTTTTTTATCTTTATCATGAGTGCTGGTATGGAGTAGATGGACAGCAGGATTGAATCAGGACCGTGATTTTGCTAAGAAAGTATGAAAAGGGGGAAAAAGACTAGGGAACTCTGAATATATGCAAGAGTGACCTTGGGCAGGGTTTTAAGCTTAGTATGGATGGGATGGAGCAGAGGCAAGGGTTGAAGAGTTGTTACTGTTGAAATATTACAGAAAATGACCTGGAAATAGGAGGCGATGATCACAATGGAAGGTGTTTGAAATTGTGGTTATGGAGAAGCTGCAGTTTGACAAGGCTTCCGTGATTATGACCAATGGAGTGGGTGAGTTAGGGTGAAGGACAAGACCCTTGGTGGAGGAGAAGTAATGGAATTAAAAGCCAGGGTATTAGAAAAATCATTTAAGGACATAACTACTATGGGATTAGGACAGAAGTGGCACTGGAGTGACAGACAGCAGCAGATGATGAAAAAGGAAGGGGAAGAGAGCAAGGATGGGAGTACTATGTAGGAATAAAGTTGCTTGTTTAGAGGGAGAGGAGGTAGATGGAAATGTTGAGAGAGGACACCTACCACACCTCCAGGATATCTACCTTACCTCTTAAGACTCTTAGGGCTAAAATACAAGTGCTACTATTTGAGAAATAGAAGGGGAAGCAGTGTCCCAGGGGAAAGTCAGGTTTCCCTTAAGTAAAAAGGAGAATGAAGGAAACCTGAAGGGAAATTCACAGAAGGGGTTTAGCTTACAGAGAATGTTATTTACATAAATAAATGGATGGTATGGTGGACAGACTATAATGTAGACCCAGAGGATCCCCATCACTTGGGGTTCATGCCCTTATGTGCTCCCTTCCTCATGAGTGTGGGCGAGACCTGTGATTTACTTTAGGTTAGGGTTTATGATTATGTTACATAAGATTGTAACCAAGCCAGTCAAGGTGGCAAGTACAGTACATGTAGTCCCAGCTATTCAAAACAATGGAAGCAGGAGGGTCACTTGAGCTCAGGAGTTCAGGGTCACTGTGGCAACACAGCAATACTACTTCTTAAACAAGCAAACAAAAAAACATAACCAATGTTTGATGAGGCTCTCTCTTTTGCTGGCTTTGAAAAAGCAAGCTGCATATTATGAGTTTTCCCATGTAGACCACATGGCAAGAAACTGAGGGGGCCTATAGGAAACAGCCAGTAAGGGACTGAATATTACCAACAACTATGCAAGCTCCAAAATGGATCCTTTGTTCTAGTAGAACATTACTTTGCAGATGACCTGGCAAGCCATGCCTGGACCCCACAGAGACTATATGTCAATAATGTGTGCTACTTTGAGTTTCTAATTTTTTGGTAATATAACGAATAGAGATGGAATGGAAGAAGTTTAGTGATAGTAATGTTGCTTGATGTATAAAACTTCTCAGCTATAATGCTGCAGAATCATGTATTTGTCTATTACCAAGTCATTTTTAATCATCTGCCAGCTGATAGATCTTCCTTTAATTTTGTTGACAGCAATGAATTGGAAACCACTTGATATGCAAAATATTTTAATACCTATTCATTAAGGTCATTTACTTTCTTGGCGCAGATTTTTGAATCGTGCCTTTGGACTGTCTGGGAGGTTCTGACATCTTGGGTCACCTTAGGAGTGGGTGGCAATTTTGACTTTCCTTTGTATGATGTGAGGACAGTTTTGTAAGGAGATCCTGTGTCATCTGTCATCTCAAGCTGGACAATCTTAGAAAATAGTATATATCATAGAGAAGATATGGAAATGAATTTCCTTAAAACTAACTAGTCTTGTTAATCCTTTATTAACCCTAGAGGTAAGGGAACACCAGTTTGAATACAACAGTTTTAGGGGCTTTCTGGTAGAAGAGGCAAGAGCCTAGCATGTGATGGCAAGGACAGAACCGGACCCTGAATCGCAGGGGGAGCGTATGAAGTTTCTGGGCAACACAACCTAAGAAATGACTTAGAACTGTCTAATACTCAGTTTTGCAGGGCCCACAACGAAGTTTCTTGGTCGGTGAAAAAAACTCATATAATTTATGTATTTTCTGGAACAATTTATTATTACTATTACGCATTACCAATTTTTTTTTTTTTTTTTTTTTTTTTTTTTTTTTTTTGATTTTTTTTTTTTGCTTTCTGGGAGGCACCTCAGGGCCTTCTGCATACTAAGCATTTGCTCAATCGCTGAGCTACTTGCTCAGCCAGAAAGAAATGCATGCATCTTATAAAGCCTTTTCCTCCCCAACGGGCAACCTACTTAATAGGAGTGTGATAGACCTCCATGGTGGTAACTTGGAGATTCTGCCCAAGTCTCTCTTTTTTTTTTTTTGGTACCGGGGATCGAACTTGAGACCTTGCGCTTGCGAGGCAGGCAGTGAAACCACGGAGCTAAATCCCAGTCACCGCCCAAGTCTCTCGCAATCCGAACCTCTCGAATTTCGTGACAACTGGCAAGGTTTCGGAATGTGATTCCTTGACCGCCCGGCGCGTTTCTGGAGTTTAAACACTTTGGAATTCGTGATTTGGAGCTTCAGGGAAGGAAAGGTAAGTGCAGCCAGTAGTTTCCCAAAGTAAGCCGCTACAACCACCCGGAGTTACTGCTTGGCTGTTAAAGCCTTGTTTCCACGCAAGTCCTCGAGACAAAACAAAAATAAAAAAGGTTCGGTTGAGCGCTCTTCATAAATACCGACTGGACACCGAGTTCCCCCGCGCTACCTGGGAACTCTTGCAAAAGGATGCCTTTCTCACCGAAGACCACCACCGGAAACAGCCACTGTCCCCGAGGTAGCACCGCGCGATCCGCTAGGTCAGGCCGGCACAAGCCAGGGCTCCCAGCAGCTCTTCCACTGGCTTTGCCGCGGGCGCCTGCGCAGAGCTATCCTCCTCTCTCTTGGGGCGGGAGGCGGGGGCACCCGGGAGAAAGAAGAGATGCGGGGGGGGGGGGGGGGGAGGGGGCAACCCGA
>NW_022900942.1:34010486-34049741 GCF_012274545.1 Fukomys damarensis | reverse complement strand
CCGCGCCCGCGCCCGCGCCTCTGGAGCTGCTGTGTGGGTCCCGGCCCCGAACTCCGCTCGCAGTTTGTCGGACAGTCCAGTTGGATTCCGACGGGGACTTCTGCCTCAGTCGCTGCTCCGCTTTGTTGTTCCTGAGTAGTTTTAGCTGTCGCCCGGGCGGAGCGCATTGAGTCGACTGGAGTGTTTGTTGCCTTTAGGTTCAAGCGAAAGTAGTAAGTGGTTTGTCTAATTTCTTTTCTCGAGCAGATTTTTTTTTCCTTTGTCCCTTACTTTCTCCTCTTGATTGTGTCCTTCCACTTTAGTTTCTAGCTTTGATTTGTTTACTTTTTTGGTATTGTGGGTGATGGCGGCATGCAGGAAACATTCTGAGCACCTAACTGAACCTCCTCCCTTTCCTATTAAGATGTGTCTCCTAATAAAAGACGTAGTTTATCTTATTGTTAGGACTACAAGTACGGTGCCTGAAATTGGTGTAGGATGGAGGGCGTTGGCTTCATCGCATGCCATAAACTACTGTTCGGATTTCTCAAGCTAGATTTTCGAAGACATGGGTGTGTTTAGTTAATTTGAAAGGTTTAACAACCTTTGATTTTTGCAAGATTTAGCATCGTTTTCGTTTCAGTAGCAGCTTTTTTCGAGTCTTTTAATAAGTAGGTTCAGTACTTTTTGCTGGCAGAAATCATGTTTTGATTGAAAATACAGAAATCTCTAATCTCTTAAGGTAATTAGATTTAGACTTTGCATTTAAATAATTTTTATTGTAGGTTTCATAATTTACTTTTGTCTTGCGGTATCAAGACTAAATATACTTGAGTTGAAATGTAGCTTGGGAAATTCTAAAGTGCTAAAGACTTACTCGCTCTATATTGGAAATTTTTGATATGACTAGCACATGATATTCCAAAATGTAAATGTATGATATATTAACATTTAAAAATATGATTTCTCTTTAATGTTTCTTTCATAAAGCTGTTACAATTTTATTTTCTTAAATGTATTGTCACAGAACTAATGTAATAGAGGCTCACCAAAAATTTATAATTTGAAAGATCTTTAGGTCTAACGGTGGTGAACTATGTACATTGAAGTTATTAGAATTAAAACTAAAAACCTTTCTAGAGAAGACCTGACGTAACATTTTGTTAATCTATTAATAGAAGTGGCATTTTGTTTGCTTTCCAGGTTTATGGAATTTGCTTTGAAGTAGTTATTGCATCTTAATTTTTATTTCTGAAGTGGGATACCCATTTCTTTGTTTAGTTTATTATCTTCAATGCACATTTTGAGTTTATGGAAAAAAGAAAAACCTATTAACCTGTTTTAGAATTAATGAAAATGTGTACTGAGAAAAGTCTCTGAAATATTTTGCAATACGTTTTGTGTAGACCATTGACCTTTTATGATGGTTTTGCTGTTGAAGCAGTTCTATTAACACTAGGATGCAGTACATTTTATTTTTGAAAACGAGTGCTTCACTTAAGTTATATTTTAGTTGAGGTATTTCTTTATGTGTGTGACATCTTTTTCTGTGCACCCCTCCCCCAATTAAGGAGCAAGCATTAAAATAATTTGTTCAGCCCAGTCATACTCAGGCTCTTCCACTTAGAAGCACCCCCCCCATGGACCCAGTGTTCTAGTAACATCGTTAGACCCTGTTCTAATTGAGCTGTGAATTGCTGGGGCCTCGACTAGAGCACTTACTTCTACAGAATCTGTAAGGTTCACTACATTTAAAATTCACATTTAGCGGGGCATGTTGGCACACACCTGTAATCCCAGCACTTGAGGCAGGAGAATTGCCATAAATTCAAGGCCAGCCTGGGTTACATAGAGAGTTAAAAAAACCAAAAAACGCAAAATACAAAAACCATAGCTCCTGGCTAGCCTGAACTAAATATATAAGTGAGACCCTATCACCAAAAAAAAAAAAAAGAAAAAAAAAATAGGGGAAGAAAATCGATACTTTAAAAAATGCTTAGTTTTCCCTAATCTTTTGCCTGTTTTGGTGAGAACATGCATTACTTTTCTGATTTCAGACATTTCAGTTGTATTTTGCCCCCCCCCGTTTATGTTTAACTTTTTTCATTTTTCATTCTGTGATTTTTCAGAGTGAATAGTCCTTTAAGCATCTTACATTAGTCATTTCAGTGCTTATTGTATATGTTTAGATTTCCTTCTTTCCCCCCAGAAGATTGTGCAGTTAGGCAGAATTTTTTCCTTAAAGCTAGGTGAGTTTTAATGATGTATAAAACTAAAAGTTTTATTGATTTCATTGTTTTCTATGTTAAATGAACACAGTGTTCAGTAGTACAGGTTTATCAAATTTTAGACTTTTAACCCAAAAGATGGTGAAGACTCAATTATTTAAAATGAGACTTTCATCCTGGTACTGGAAAATAAGTAAAACAAGATTCAAACCATTGTCATATATGGATGGACATCATTTGAGCTACTTTCAGTATGATACTGTGTGTGCCGTATTTCAAACATATGAAGAGCCACTTTTAAAATTTGTGGATTTTTTGTCATTTAAAAATGTGTAATTTGGTAATGGGAAATTTGGCTGAATTCCAGTATCAGCAACAAGGTAGTTTAGGTTGTGTCACTTTGATGCTATTCATGCTGTAATTGGCATCCAGGAAATTTTTAAACATTAGAGTGAATGAAAACTGAAGTAGTGTTTACTTCCATGAGTAAAAACTAAGATGGTAAGTGGTCAAATTCTATCTGTAAAGTTCTTATAATTTAAGTCTTGGTAACTTGGTTAGATAGCAACAGAGACTGATGGTAAAGAGGGTTTTTTATGTCTTAATCAATTTAAAGTTGGTGGTGATTATAAATAACCTTTCAGCTATTTTTTGCTACTTATGTTTTTTTTTTTTTTTAACCATTTTAAATGGAAGACTTTTTGTAGTATGGCAATCTTTTTATTCTCCCTTCCCTCCATTGTGGTGCTAGGGATCAAACCCAGGGACTCATGCACACATAATAGGCAACCATTTACCACTCAGTTATACTGCTAGCCTTTATATAGCTGTATAACCCCCCCCCCCCCGCCAACTGGGGTTGAAACCCAGGGAACACTGAGCTACATATCCAGTTCTTTTTATTTACTTTTTAAAAATTTGAGATGAGGTCTTGGTAAGTTGCCCAGAATGGCCTCAAACTCAGGATACTCCTGACTCAGCCTCCCAGGTAGCTGGGATTACACCTCCATTCTCAGCTGGGAAGTAGTTTTCAATCTTGGCTATACCTTGAGCGTTCTTGGAAGGCTTTACAAAACATTAATGTCGGATCCTGACCCCAGATATTTTAATTTGGTTGGAGTAGGGTGCATCCAGGTCAGACCCTGACAGAGGGGTGAAAAAAAAAGAAACTACCTTAAGTCCCTAAATCAGAATTTAAACTGCCAGTGGAATTTGGTCTTCTTAGGGGAAATCATAAAATTTTTGAGCTACCAGTACCAATTTTTCCCCTCCTCTAAGTGGGGCACAAGTAAACATTTTAGAGTACAGTGATTTAGAAGACCAGCTTCCTATTTAAAATAACAGTGATGTACCAACTTTTCATCATGGGATATGTCGCTTCCTGAAATTTGTTACCATACAGAAGGAATTGAAAAGTAAATGAAGCAGAGAGAAGGGATAGAGGATGAGGTGGAGATGAGGGAGGTGGGGAGGGGGCAGGCGATTGCCTGCATGTGGGGGGGTGGAGAGAGTGCCAGAGCACCTGTGGCAGCTGGGGTGTGGTATTGCACACCTTTATTCCAGCACTTTGTAAGGCTAAAGCCAGAGGATTCCAAGTTTGAGTCCAGCCCAGGCAATTTAGTGATGTTAGCAAGACCCTGCCTCAAAATAAAAAATTTTATAACAGGGCCTGGAATTGTGTAGCTCAGTGTGAAGGCTATCACAAATGACCAAATAAAAAGTGCCAGTACTTTCAAAAGACTCACTTTATAGGGTTCTTAAGAGGCAAGTGGCACTCATTTAGCTTTTGCTGTCAGATCTTAATTTATACACTGAGAAAGTGGCTCAGCTAGCCCAACTTGCTAGCAGTTCTCTAGAGATCATCTAGGAGTGTGTTCAATTCTCCATTTACATCACCTGAAGTAGTTGTGTAATTGTGTCTCTCTTTCTAGATGTTATTTATTTATTTTTATTTTTTGGTACTGGGGATCAAACTCAGGACCTTGCATTTGTGGGGCAGGCGTGGTTCCAATGAGCTAAATCCCCAGCCTGAAGTTACTTAAATAAACTTCTAAAAGTCCTAAAAGTAATTTTTGCCATACAGTCTCAGCACATACACTGCTTCAGAATGCAGACGGAGTGACAGAAGCATGGGAATTTGTATTATAAAGAAGTCCCTGTTGATTTTAAAGGCTTTGATTATTTACAATGTATCCTTATTGCTTCATTTGTGTTAATACAGTACAGACTTTATCTTTCCATCATCAGTTCACTGGAGTAATTTATTTGAAATCTATCAAACCCCAGTTTACATGTTTTGAATGCAAATCTTAATGACTAAACAAAAGGACTATATACTTTCTAGTAAGGTATGATTTCTGTGTCTCAAATTGGATAAATGTGTGTACCTCAGGTCTTTTCAAGTCAAAATGTATTTTAAAGTGTAAAACTGAATTAAGGATATTTGTCAGTGTTGTTAACTAGTGAAATCTGGAGTATTGGTTACCAGTAAGTGAACAGTCATTTTAACAATTGAATCATTAGTGAAAGGATCACAGACATAGTACTTAATTAGAAAAACTAAGCCAAGAATCACTGTATTTAAATACAGTAAGTGCACCTATATCATAGCTGTCTCTACTAAAATTAGCTGCTGGAAGAATTTTATGTAGATATAAGTGAAGCAGCTAATTGTAAAGGAAAGTGACATAACTCCTTTGTAATTAGTATTTTAAATTAGTTGCATATTCTTGACATTGACTTTGTTTCTCTCTTTTTTGGTAGTGCGTAAAGTGAAGCTTGTAGACATCATCAGAGGTAGTGCTTTTTAAAACTATGGCCCCACCCTTGATAGCTATTTAGTAGAGCTGGGCTAACCTGCATGGGATTGTAATACAGTTCCTTCTCAAAGAATAAGCTAGATTGACTTAATGGAGTAAAGTTTTATGAAATGTATTTTCAGTTATTAGAATTCAGCTTAATTTCTAGTCTTTCAAACAGTGGTTCCCAGATGTGGTACATAGACTCCTGGGGATCCCTAAGACACTTTAGAGACATTCATGAAATCAACCTTATATGTATAAAAAACGGAGGTGTTATTTGGCCTTTTCCTATGTTGACATTTGCCCTGAAGGTAAGGAGCAATGGTGGGTAAACTGCAGACGCCCTAGCATGAATCAAGGTGGTTGCAACAAATTGAATGAGTTCTTACTGTGTTCTTCACATCCAAATACAAATTAAAACATTTGAAAAAATGCCAGCTTCAAGAATGGCTTTGGTAAAGCAGTAAAAATTGTTGCTTTTTAAAATTTCTGCCCTGCACGTCTTTAATATTTAGTATGATTAGATAGTGTGCTTAAACCATTTCTGCATGTTGAAGTGCACTTCTGCGATTGAGCTGCAAGCAGAACTACCTGCTTTTTAAATAGAGCACCATTTTTTTTTTTTCATACTGGGGATGAAACTTAGACCTTGTGCTTTCGAGGCAGGCACAGTGGCACTGAGCTAAATCTCTGGCCTTTGGAATACCATTCTTATTTTTACTTAAAAGAATAACAGATAGTCAAACTATAACTATTCAGACCTAAATATTTGGTGGGTATTTCCTTGAAAATAAATGAAATGAATCTGCCTCTCAGAGTAAAACAATTATTTGTTGTTGCCAAAGATAAAATCTGATCTTTCAAGTGAAAGTTAGGTTTTTGGGATTTATGTACCTTTTGTTGTGAAATTATGTTTCCTAATGCTTAAAGACTTTTCTGATGAGATTGATGGTAATATGATAAGATATGGTGGTAAGTAATGTGATTTTAAAAATGTATTGTGTAAGAAAATGTGTCAACATTTGGAAAATCTGCATAACTCATCAAACCAGTATTTTCTGAGATGACCAGTTCGTGATACAAAATCATACATGGATAGGGTATCCATTCGGAGTAAAATATAGACAAGTGGATTCTTAGACAAGCCCCCAAATCCATTAACTTTTGAGTTCATATTTCATATTACAACTTAACTTTAAGAATTGCCACTTGTTCAATTTTGGTGTTGAATAAAAGATGAATACCCATTATTATCCAAGAAGGCTGTTAAAATACTCCTCTTTCTCAATTACATATATATGTGAGGCACATTTTCTTCATATGGTGTAACCAAAGTAACACAGCAGATCAAATGAAGGAGCTGATAGGAAAATTCAGCTGTCTTCTTTTAAGCTAGACATTGAAGAACTTTGCAAAGATTTTGTGTTTTGGAAAAGATTATTTTTCATAAAATTTATTTGTACTGGCTGGGGATTTAGCTCAGTGGTTCCGCCATCTGCCTCATAAGCGCAAGGTCCCGAGTTTGATCCCTATACCAAAAACCGAACAAACAAAAATTTATTTGTATTAACATGTACTGGATTTATTTTAAGTGAATTAAGAAAATATCTAAAACTTTACTAGTTTTAATTTTAATAAAACAAATACTAGTATAACACATAAAACTGAGATCCTTAATAATTAAGAATTTAAATAAAGAGATCTTGAATCAGAGAGTTTGATAGCTGTTATTTTAAGGTAACTAGTTCTGTATTATTGGCTAGATCATTGATGGTAAACCTTTTAGAGCTTTCAGTGATACAAACAGCCCGCTGTGGCACGTGTGCCATAGGTTTGCCACCACTGGACTAAATAATTGGTTCCACATGTAATTTGCATTATATTCGTGGTATTTCTGAGAATGTTGGTAATTCATGTTTTGTTCTGTTACTGTATATGATGGAATATATAGCAATCAAACTTAAGTAAGACAGGGAATTCATTGGCCAGATTATAGAGATAGAGCTGTCCTCTGATGCTGTATTCAGATTCTCAACCAGTATCATCAAGACTCTGTTTTTTGCTTTGCTTTCTGTTTTAAGTCAGGTAATTTCTAGGCGCTCCCGTAGTCCCATCAGATTTTTCAGAGCTGTATCACTGGCCTGGCTTGGATTCTTTTCCATCTGTAGGGTAATAATGTAGATAGGGGTTGGCTCTTAGTAGTTAGATTGAGAATTGTCCTACTTGTCCAGATGGGGAGAGCCTTAATAATTCAAAAGTGAAGTAACATCTGATAAATGTCAATGTTCATTAACTAAAATTTATGAATTTACACAAGAGCCTCTCAGACTCATACTAATCCTGTTTAATTTTAGGGAATATTTTAATGACTTTGCTTACAAAGCTAATGGCTTTGTTGTCATGCCTGTGGCTTACAATTGACAGCTTATGATTGATAGCAAAGCTAGAGGAAAAGCACAATAGCAAGATATAAGAACAAATCTTTGTCTCATTTGCTGACTTGACCTCCTGTTAATCCTTATCATGACTTTGTCTAATGCCTAATGCCTATATTATGTTGGTGACATTCAAATAGGTCTAACTTCTCTACTAAGCTCTTCAAACTCAGCTTAAATAAGACTGAATTTGTTGAGACCTTTTTTTTTTTTTTTTTTTTTTTTCTAACTCAGGTCCTTGCACTTGCAAGGCAGGCTGCAACACCACTAAGTAAATCCCTGGCCTATGAGTGAATTTGTTACATAACCACATTAAAAACTTTAATTTTTTTCTTCATCATTCAGTTAACCTTTTTAGGAAATTGGTCATCTTTTGACTCTTTCCTTTTTCACTCCTTACTCATTTGATTATAGAATTCAGTCTGTTCTACCCAAAAGTATCTCCTCATTTCCCCCTGTATATTGACTGACCCTGTTCCTAATATGGTAAAGTGGTGAAGTAGGCCTTTACCACTTTTCTCATTGTCTCATCTTGTTTTATTTCTTTTTTCCAAAATTCTGATGTCACCAAAGCTTTCTACAACAATGCAATACAAATAATGCTATTATTTCTCCTGCCTTTCTTAACATGACCCTACCCTAGGCAAAAATCTTAGACTCTTAATCCTCTCTGACCCCCCGCCCCCCCATGGATTTCCTTCAGGTCGGTAAATTGTTATTCACATATGGTAGTCATTAGTTCTGTTCTACCAGTATTCAGTGGCTCCTCTGCCATTTGGTAAAGTTGTACTTCTTTGTCGCCTTAACCTCCCCATACTCTTGAAACTAGGCATGGGCCACAATGACTGACATTTTGGGCCAGGTAATTGTTTTGAAAGATTGTCCTGTTTATTGCAGGATGTTTAGCAGTGGCACTGGCCTGTACCTTCTAGATGCCCAATAGTATTCTGTTTCCCACCTTGCCTTTTTAGTTATGACTATCTAAATGTCTAGACATTGCCAGTGTTTGAGCTGTCCTATCCCTTCCCCTGCTGTTTAAGAACATATGTAGACATGAAGCCTCTGACAGCCCAGTCCTTAAGAGATGACAGTGAATAGTGTTACCAATTGATTTGTGATGAACAAATAGCTTAACCAGAAAATAAACCTTTGTTTTAAGCTACTGAGAATGTGAGGGTTGGTTGTAATTGCAACCAACATAGCCTACCCCATTGGTGGCGAACCTGTGTCACACATGCTGTTTGTATCATTGAAAGCTCTAAAAGCTGGACCCTGTCCTGACTGATACATTTTGCCAACTCTTACCTTACCTATGGACTATATGTGCACCTTCCTTTGTAATCCCAAATCACTTCAATACATACATCTTTTAACATTTACTGCTTAGTGTGATAATACGTTTGGATTTTCTAGATGAGGTTTTTCTTTTTTTTAATTTTTTTAATTTTAAAGATGAGGTCTTGCTGCACACCTATAATCCCATCACTCGGGAGGCTGAGGAGGATCACTGTGAGTTCGAGACCAGCCTGGGACTGCGTAGTGAGTTCCAGGTCAGTCTCAACTATATAGTAAGACCCCGCTTCAAAAAAACCAAAAAAAGAAAAAAAAAAAAAAAGAAAAGATGAGATCTTGCTGAGTCTCCAGGCTGGTCTTGAGCTTCAGGACTGAAGTGATTCTCCCTTCTCAGCTTCCAGAGTAGCTGGGACTTTGAGTGTGCCACCACCATTCCCAGCCAGGATCAGCAGTTCTTAATGGAGAAATAACTGTTAAAGGGTGTTGTAGAAATTTGGGAGAAGAGCTTTGGGGTTGGGGCCAGGAATGCCTTTCTGCAAGAGACAGCAAAATCTTCTTGCATCCCACAAGACTTTAAAATACTCTCGAAATTTATGAAGGAGGGAAATATATAATTAGCCTAGGATCCAGTTCTTTCTTCCTTCTTTCCTATTTATCTTCTTCAATTTTCTAGAAATTAAATTTCTCTTAATTCAGTTTCTTAATTGAAGTTGTTTTGCTTGGAACTTTATTAAGAGTTCACCATTTGAGAAAATCCATGTCACCAACATACCATTGTGTTGTTGGAGTTGCCAAGGCAACACACTTGTAAGTTGTAAATCTGAGTTTGCATTTATAATTCTACATAAAAGTGTAAGCATCTAAATTTTTTTTTTTTTTTTTGGTGGTGGGGATTGAATCTAGGGCCTCACTCCACCACTGAGCCTCATCCCTGACTCCTGACTGACTTCTTTCCTTCTCTTCTTGGTTTTATTGAGACTAGATCTCACTATAGTTGAGGCTAGCTTGAATTTGCAGTGATCCTCCTGCCTCAGCCTCCCAGTTACTAAGATTATAGGTGTGCACCACCATGCCTAACTTTCCCTGACTTCTGTCTTTTTTGGTATGCGGGGGGTGGGGGTGGAGGGGTAGCACTTGGCTCCTTGCATTTGTGAGGCAGGCGGCAGAACCACTGAGCTAAATCCCCACCCTCTTGACTTCGTTATTATGCATTCTAAGTTAGTTAGTATGGCTGGTCATTTGTATATTGAAATTTACATTTTATGATACATTAGTCTTTATCCCCTTGATCTTACAGTTAGAATACTGTTAAATTTTTAAAAGGGGTAAGTTAGGTTTTTGTTTCAGGATAGCTAAGGAGATGTTTTAAGTCATTTGTTATAAAAAGGGATGTTGGTCTAATAAAATTGAGTAGCACTTTCTGATTGTATGCCTACTTGTCTTTGTGTCTGTAGTGTTTTACATATGATAGATACAGTGTTTGTTGAGTTAGTTTGTGGTTCCCAGATTACTTTTTTATACACTGTTGCATTTGATTAACACTAAGTGTATAAAGTTAGCACAGCAGATACTGTTCCATTTTATACATGGGACAATTTAGAGAGATGTTAACAGATCCAGTCATGCATCTAGAACTAATTGAAACATACAATTTTATTTATATCATGCCTATGACTATCATTTCTGTAATCCAGAGCTATATAATGTAGGAATATTACCAATTGATTTGTGATGAACAAATAGCTTAAATAAATAAACCTTTGTTTTAAGCTACTGAGAATATGTACATCCCTGTTGGTATTGTTTTTAATATAGGGAACTATAAATTAAGTTTCAGGTACTAATGGTCTAGGACTACAACTACAAGTAAGCTATGTTTAATAAAGCAATGTCATTTTTATTTGTGTTCAGAGAAATAATAGAGAAATACCCCCTCCGCATAAATTTCAGAGATGATAACAGTTGATTTTCTGGTGAAATAGCTGTACTCAAACACTCTTAACTCTGTTATAAATTATTAAAAATATTTTGGAATATTAATAACAGAAAGTGAGTTTAATGAAAGTATTTGCAGGTCTGGAGATGGAGCTCAGTGGTGGAACATTTGCCTACATGCACAGGGCCTTTTGTTCCATCCTCAGTACTGTTAAGAGAATCACTCTTCTGGTATATGTCAGGAACTCTGATGCTAGGAATTTTTATGATGAGGGTTTTGCTGTTTTAATGTACTTATAGATTTGAATTGCTGTTTTCATTTTGAACATTTGGATTTTTTTGCTGTTTTCAACTTTGAAATTTGTGAAACAAATACTTAAGTGCTAAATAGTAAGAGAGATATATTTTAAATTTGAGGGAGGGAGTCAGATTCCAGTTGAACTTGTGTGTTTGACATGCGCAGTGGTTTTTCTTTCTTTTTTGTAGTACTTTTCGGTCCTCTCCCTCTTCCTTTTCCCCACAAGTAAATCACTGATACTTTAAAGTTAGATAGCACATGTCTGTGATCATTCGTTAGTTGTGGTCTTTAAGTTGAAGTATTTGCAGTGGGCTAGCATATTCAAATGCTTTTTCTGAAAGGGAGTAGTAGCCACCCACTTTAGAAGGACATACATTTGTGTTTCTCAGTACATGGGGCACATTTTATTTGTATAATTACCTGCCTCTTGTATGCTTGTGAGTTATGAGTCCTGAATAATTAGTTATATCACTGCCTTCTTACATTTCCTTAGATAAATTTAAATAAGATAAAAATGTAGAAAAATGAATGTTTTAGGATTTTTTTTTTTTTTTTTTTTTTTTTTTAATTGAACTCAGGACTTCACACTTGCCAGTCAGGTCCCCAGCTCTAGAATAATCTTTTAAAAACAATTTAAATATCTTAGTATTTAGTACTTTACTGAAAACTGTGTGCAGTGTATTTTATATTTTCTCTTTTGGGGGATCTACATATCCTATCCTCTTTTAATCCAGATACAGCGTTTAAGTAATTTCATTTAGCTAACTACTTACTGTAAAAGCTGAAATTCTAATCTCCATCTCTGACTCCAAACCCTTTGATTATCTGCAAAATGTACCTTCAACGTATATTTATTGAATGTGTGATAAGTATTGAAAGATAGGAGAAATTGCTCCTCTGTGTGAGGCTTATCATGAGATGAGGAAACAGGATTTAAGAGTTCACATTAGTGGAAAGTAAGGGTTAAATACCAAGAAGCTGATATATGTTCTAAGAAGGCTCAGAACTAACAGTGGCAGGGAGAACAGAAAGGATGAGACAAATAATTAAGGTAAAGATTGTGCTTTAGCATGACTAGTATAGTTGTGATGACTTGATTGTGCCTTTGTACTAATGAAAAGGCTTAACTTTAATGTTTCTGGAATGTCAAGAATAGCACCATTTTAATTCAGTCATTTTGAACTGTTGAGCAACAGTTTTTAGCTGTGCGCATTGAGTCACTGTAGCAGTTTTATCTTCTCACAAATAAATGAACCTTCTTTGTGAAATGTATTCTCATTATATGTCTCTCTCTCCCTCTTTCTCTTTAGGTTATCCTGAATACCAGATGCCTAACAATTTTCCTTCCAGCATTAGCTATTGTTTTTTACTGCCTTTAAAAAGATCAAAATTACTCCGGAAATTGGAGACACACTTGATCTAAAAGAAAAAACTTGAACAAATGGACAATATGTCTATTACGAATACTCCAACAAGTAATGATGCGTGCTTGAGCATTGTACATAGTTTGATGTGCCATAGACAGGGTGGAGAAAGTGAAACATTTGCAAAAAGAGCAATTGAAAGTTTAGTAAAGAAGCTGAAGGAGAAAAAAGATGAATTGGACTCTTTAATAACAGCTATAACTACAAATGGAGCTCATCCTAGCAAATGTGTTACCATACAGAGAACATTGGATGGAAGGCTTCAGGTGAGTGTTTTGTTTTGTTTGTTGTTTTGAATACTAGGGATTGAATTCAGGGACCTCTGCAAGCTAGGGACATGCTGTACCACTGAGTATATCCTTAGCCCTTAAGTTAGTGCTATGGTAGACTTTTTCTGTGTTCTGTGGTGGCAGATTAAAAATGTTCTTAAGTTTCCACTTTAGTTACTATAGGATAATTTCATGCAGGCTCTGTCTTTAGATATGGTGCATTCTGTACCAATGTGCATTATGGGAGTACATGGATGAACATACAAAAGATCTGTCTTACAAGTTTTTGATATTCTGACTGAAAAATAGTTCAGTGAAGAAATTTGGAAAATAATAAAAGGCATAAAAAACCCCATACTCTGATAGAGCAACCTTTATCACTTTCATCCTTGAAGCCTTTTTGGGGGGAGGGTATTGTATATGCGTTTTAAAAACTGGATTATACTTGCTCCTTTTATGATTTAGAGATATGATAATAATGTTTCATTGAAGCCAAATATTTCACTGGTCACATTTGTCAAGTAGAACTGTGTGTAATACATTTGTGGTTGAAGAAACTTAGAGATCTTGTGTTATTAGATATAAAAATTTTTTTTCTAGATTTCAGGCATAGTTTCTATAACAAATTCATACCTTTGGAATTTTAAAAACCTGAGTACAGTACAGGCCTTAAAATTATACCTAAGTTCAAATTGTAGTTCTGATATGTGATGATGGCCAAGTTAGTTATTTTGAGCTTTAATTTTCTTGTTTATAAAATAGAGATTATGGTACTCTGAATAGAGGGGGAAAAGCCCCTAAAACTCAGTTTTTCCTAGTATATGCTTGTGACACAGATCACTTCTGTGAACTCAAAGGTGTGAACATTTCTTCATACCCATAACCAAGGAAAGAATTGTGCAGGGGACACTAGGTAGGCATCCTCAGTTCAATTCAGTTTTGATACTGTCTACTTAGAGATAGTGTTGGATCTCACAGATTGAGGGCTTACTCTCCAAGACTGTCTCCCCACCTTATTATATACCAGGTATAAATTCAGTTCTATCCACTCCGAGTTTGATTAATTTGCTCTTGCTGCTCACAGAAACATGTTTACCAGTTCATTATGAAAGATATCACAAAGGATAGAAATGAAGAGATGTTTAGGGTAAGGTAAGCTTCCAAGCCTCTCTCCAGGCGTGCCACACCCTAGGAGCTGCCGCTTGTCCAGATCTCCTGGAGATTTCCCAACTCTGTTCATTTGGGTTTTTATGGAAGCTCCCTTAATAGACATGGTTGGTAAAATCATTGTTGAGTGGTTGTCAGCTGTGTATAACCTTGTTCCCCTTCCTGGAGGTCTTGTCTTGTTGGTCTTTCCTATGAATACCCAATCTTCCTAGAAGCTGCCAGTCATCAGTGAACTCATTAGTATCTGACTTGGTAGATTGAAGATTTTAGGAGTTATATGCCAGGAAATGAGGACAAAACCAAATGAGTATTTTACAGTATCACAAAAACTGACTTTGTAGGATTGAGAACATGCATAATGTGTGACGTACTATTGTGCTTAATAAATGGCTGTTTATTTTTCCCAGGTGGCTGGTCGGAAAGGATTTCCTCATGTGATCTATGCCCGACTGTGGAGGTGGCCTGATCTTCACAAAAATGAACTGAAGCATGTTAAATATTGTCAGTATGCATTTGATTTAAAATGTGATAGTGTCTGTGTGAATCCATATCACTATGAACGAGTTGTATCCCCTGGAATTGGTAAGTAGACTTTGCATTTATCCTTAGACACATAAAGGGAAAAGACCCAAGTTGTATTTTAATTTTTCTAAATTTAATTATATATTTTTATATATATTTGGACATTACCTGAGACTTCAAGTAAGGTTAAAGAATCAGACATTTTTAATTAAATATAAGTATTTAAATCTGAACTTGGGAACAAACTTGTATTTTGACTGCTAAAACTAAGTACATATAATTGATATTTCGTCCATTTGGCACCATTGTTTCTGAAGAATAAAATGAAAAACATTATAGATTTTACATATATTAGATGGAAATTATGCTACTTCTGAAGTGAAATCGTTCATGAAGTTTTATAATCTCTGGCTTAAAATTATATTCTGTAATTTAGAATGTAATGGAAGATATGTTCATGGTAATGATTTGTGTTCCTTTTTCTCCCCCTCTTTTAAAAAAATTAAGATCTCTCAGGATTAACACTGCAGAGTAATGGTAGGTAAAATGTTTCATGTAACATTCTTTATTTTTCTTTTATCCTGACCTTTCTAATTTTGTGTGTGTGTGTTCACATAGAAGTACTATGTAGAAGTAAGTATAAGTAACAATAACAAGAAAAATTACTTTGAAAATGTAGGTTATTTTGGGAATATTCATCAGCATTTAAAACTATTTGAATCGGCTATTGGCTGTTTGGATTTGAATTTCCACTTATTAATTAAAGATTTCTAAAAAATATGGTAGGCATCAAAAACACTACCACAATATTCATTTTAATATTTTAAATATTATTAGAAACTATTTTGGAAGAAAATCTTACAGAGCCAATTTAAATGAGTGTAAGTACCTGCAATGTGTGGTAACATGTCCTTGAAAAATGAGAATATTGTGCTTTTGGGGGTGTGTTGGAGGTCTGGGATTGAACAATGGCCTTGTACACGGTAGGCAAACCTCTTATTACTGAACTACACACCCAGCCCCTAGCTTACTTTTATTAATGATAATGTTGAGAATGTTTTAAAATTAAAGTATTAGTATTTTTCCAGTTTTATATTTCATGTAAATAAAACAAGGCTATTTTAAACTACATGCTGATCACAGCTGATCTAATTTTATTTTAAGAAAAAAAAATGTTTTGAAGTGAGAAAACCATTGAAGTATGTTTTTATTTTTTAGTGTAACACATGAAAATAGAATTCTATTAAATCTTTAGCTGTTACTTAGAACTTGTTAATGAAATTAAATCTATAAGAACAAATTAATTTTCAGATAAGCACAATCATCTTTCCATAGAAAGGTGTGCTATTCTGGAGGTAAATTAGTGGCTTGGCATCTCTTTGGAGAATTTCAGAGGTGGATCATAAATACCATGTGACCTTATGAATATCATGCAAACCTATATTTTTATTTTCCATTTTTCTTCCATCTTCCCAATAATAGAGGAAGACTAGTGCCTTGTGGCACATCATTGTTAATGATACAGATTTCTGGGAAGTGCAAATTGGTAATGGGAGCTATGGTAGTCTGGGAATGGTACCTTTAAGGATGCTTGAAGCCTGCCTCTTTGCCACACAGACACTGACATCTTGTCACTTCTTTGAAAGTAAACATTCTTCTGATGTTCATTCATTCTCCATCCCTATTTTTGGAGAAATAAAGCATTTAGTTCAGTGGTTATTAGGGATTGAGAAACTACAGTAATAGTATCTTATGGGGGTATTTGTGAGAGAGGTCCAAATTCTGAAGGCTCCTTGCATTTCTCCCCATCCTAAAATTCTTGCTTGTTATTAATGGGATTGATAACCTGTCTTTAGGAGCTCTATGGCTATATTCAGCCTTTTGGGCCCCCCTAGTGGTAGCTATATAAAGGCAGTCTTGAATGGGTTATTTCCTTAGACAACAGGTATTTTTCACAGATCTTTTCAGATTTGGACAAGGCCAGGTAACTAAAAGTTAAGAAAATGGAATGGTTCTTTTATTTATGAGAGTTGGGGTATTGCAGTAATCATTTCCAGCCTATCTCCTTTTTCATGAAAATTTCCATGACCACATTGACCTGTGTATTTATTTTACAAATATTTAATGAGCATGTATTTTCTGGTACTGTGTTAGGTTCTAGTGATGCTAAGGTAAACAAGACATGTTTTCTCCACTCAGTTTGTAGTCTGATGAGAGAAGAAAAAGTAAGAAAGCAATAATACCATCAGATAAGTGCTGTGGCCTGACTGCTAGTAGTGATAACATAGGGTAAGCCCTATGCCTTCAGCTTTGTTTTCATCTGTACCGCATACATTCTTTACCTTTCATAGAACATTTACAGTCACTATATATGTGTGATTGTGCTAAAAATTGTTTAAATAGTAAAGGCTAACACTTAGTGAGAACTCATGTGCCAAGAACTAAGCTAGATTATTTATGAGTATGGTGTCAACATTCTCACAATGCTTCTACATGGTAGGTAGGATTATCCACACTTCATCAGATGAAGAGACTGATAAGGAGAGGTCAAGAAACTTCCCCAAAATTAGGACAGCTGGGAGGAATTGCAATAATGTATTTACTGTTAAAAGTTTAAAGAACAGGGGAAAATTACAAAAGCCTTACATTCCATGAGGTCAGACATACTTGTTTTGTTATTGATATATCCCAAGTGTTAGAATAGTACCTGGAACATAGGTGCTAAGTACATTTATTTATTTATTTATGTATGTATGTATGTATGTATGTATGTATTGGTACTGGGGATTGAACTCAGGTCCTTGTGCTTGCAAGGCAGGCCACCGAACCGCTGAGCTAAATCCCTGGCCCTGTAAAAATTTTTTTAAAATGAATGAATTTATTGAATGCTAGCCCATAAGAGAAATACTTAAGTTTGGTGTCTGTTTTTTTTTTAGACTTTAAAATATATATACTATATATTTCAAGAAATTTTATTTTCTTGAATAGGCAATATATGGTCCATAAATCAAAATAGTATAAAAAGGTATACAGTGAAAAGAAGTACTCCCACCCCTGCCCCCATTCCCCCTACCTCAGGTAATCACTTTTATTAGTTTGTGATGTTTTCTTCCAGGGTTTCTTTATGAAAAAGATACATGTATTATTTCCCTCCTTTCTTACACACAAAGCATACTGTGTACACTCTTCCAAACCTTGAGTTTTCACAGGATTTTTTTTTTTAAGCATGCATGTGGTCACAATATATAGTAATATTTTGTAACTTGCTTTTTTCTCTTGGCAAAAAATATGTTGTAAACTTCTATCCTTGTTGATACCATCAGTTTTATCCAAGAAACATATTTTAGATTATTTTATTGAAAAGATCCATAGATGGTAGAGGTTCCAACCTTCCATTTGGGGAAATTTAGCCAACATATTAAAGCGATGAAAATTTCTGAGGCTATTTGAAGTAGGAGACAGTTGATACTTGGAGAAGTTATGACTGCCTATTAAGCCCTTTCAGAGTCAACTGAAAGGCAGAAGCAGTAAGTATTGAGTTGTCTAGTTATAGTCTCAAACCCCAGTAGCTTTATCCTTATATTAGCAATACCAGCATAATGGTGAAAAGATTTCAGTCTATATAGCAACAGAAACCCTAAAATGTCCTGGAATTAAATAGAAATGTCAAGATTTATAATGAAGAAAATCTCAGAACTTTGTTGAAGGGTATAATAAAAAACTGATTAGATGCAGACATGCTTTCTGCCTGAAACAACCTTTTCTTTTTATTATTTTTATAATTAATGCTAATGATGAATGGTTAGGACCAGTTTCTTCCCAATATACAATGATGTGTTAAGCATCCTTTTGATGATCTTTTTGTTTCTATAGAATTTTCTAAAGAGAAACTTTGGAGTGGAATTTGATGCATGAAAAAAATTTTAGGAGACTGCATAGAAACTCAGTGGATTATTCTCGCTGCTTTGGAGTTGACTCAATTTAGTAAAAAACAGCCTTGTAATGAATTGATAATTATGTGTGAGATTTTTTTCTCCAAAGATCTACATAGGGAAAAATAAAAATGATACTGTTTCTCCCTTCCCTCCCCCCCCCCCTGCGCTCATCCCTCCCATACCAGGCCATTTTAAATTTTTTGAGACAGCTTCTCACTAAGTTACTGATCCTGAGCTTGAACTTGTGATCCTCCTGCTTCAGCCTCTCCATACTGGGATTATAGACATGCAGTGTGGCCCAGCTCATATGCTGGTTCCCAATGGAAAGGGGAATGAATGTCTTTGTGGACTGTAATACCGAAATCCAGTAGGTTGTAAAATTCTGGAGTAGTGTTAGTTCTGAAAGAGAAAAAGATTGTTCTGCTAGAGGTAAAAAGCAAACCCTAAAACAATAGCACCCAAACTGGGGAAGTCCTGGGCAGAAAACTAACATTATGACTAACTATTCTCTAACTTGTTAATGCAATGATATTATGCTTTCTCAGCTAAAGTTTAGCTTTGCTCATTAAACTGCAAGCATATATGTGAAACGTACTGATTATTGAGTTTTTTAATATATTTATCAAACATCCTTTTTCTTTTTTTTTTTTTTTTTTTTTAAAAAAATTTTTGTTTTTTTTTTTTTTTTTAAAAAATCTTTTTTTTTTTTTTTTTTTTTTTTTTGGGTACCGGGGATTGAACTTGGGTCCTTGCACTTGCAAGGCAGGCCACTCGAACATCCTTATTTGAATTAGATTTCTAGAAGAAATTTCAGTTTGATCTTTTTAGGACTTTTCTGTTTGATTCTAAACCTGTAGGGGACATTTAGTATAGTTAAGTTTCAAAGAATATATTAAGTTAGCAATAATTCTAGATCCCAGAAATGGATAATTGTCAGATCCCACTCATATCTCCACAGTATGAAATTTAAAAAACTCTATGTATTCCAATTCAGCTTTGTCTGAATATTTGGTCTTTTCAGCGAAATATTTTGCCTGATGTTTGGTTTTTGCTCACTTCATCTTATGAACTTAGATAACACTTGTAGGTTTAAGAAGATACTGTGATAAATACCTCTTTAGGAATGTTTCTGGAAGCTACTGAGGTATAGTCGAGCTTCAGATTTCATTCATTCAAATTGAGAAAGTATATCTGATGCTACTGCCTCTTTATTTTTGCTAATAAAGTAATATACTTTCAAATATGATTGATGTTTGATGTTGTCATGTTACTTGCATATAAGTTTTTTTTTCTAGGAATAGAAACATAAAATTTTAAAACATACTTCATTTTTTGCATAGCTCCACCAAGTATGTTGGTGAAGGATGAATATGTTCATGACTTTGAGGGACAGCCGTCGTTATCTACTGAAGGACATTCAATTCAAACCATACAGCATCCACCAAGTAATCGTGCATCGACAGAGACTTACAGCACTCCAGCTCTGTTGGCCCCATCTGAGTCTAATGCTACCAGCACCACAAACTTTCCCAACATTCCTGTGGCTTCTACAAGTGAGTTATGTATTCAAATATAATCAGCAAATTGCATTTTCCTAATCAGTGAATATTTATAGGTAGTCACTTGGTAGAAAACTCCAAATAAAAATTTAAAGTACTGTGATACCTTTCACAAATAAATTTACATGTCTCTCCCTTTCCCTCCCACCCCACCCTTTCCTCTTTGCTCCCTTCTGCCCACTGTTTGTTTGTTTGTGTGTGTTTTTTGCTGGGGCTTTAAACCAGAGGCCCCTGCTTGCCAGGCAAGTGCTTTACCACTGGGTCACATGCCCCAGCCTCTAGTGCAGTGATGGCATGCCTTTTAGAGCTTTCAGCAGCTCACTTGAAGCATATGTGCCGTAGGTTCACTACCAGTGCTCTAGAGGTAGCCAGAAAAACATTAAATGGGTGTTGGATTTAAATGTTCTTATATTGATGTATAATTACTTGGGCTTAAGTAATGACTTTGATTATAATATTGACTTAATGATCTAATTTGTACTTTACTAGTATGTGCAGAAGAAAGAAGCATCTTAAGTTTTTCAGATAGACTTTGGAGAAATATTTAAATAATAAATAGTTTTAAATCAGGTTTGTAGGGATTGGTGTTAATAGGATTGCAGTACTTATTTTAGTTCAGTATTCCTATTTTGCTTTTTTTTTTTCCCCCGAGGCAAGGTTTTATTGTGGGAAAGAGGTGCCAGGCTACCTCAAAAATGTTCAGGAGTGGGTAGGGAAGGAGTCTGGGAGAGGGAGGGAAGAAGAGGGAGGAGAGAGGGGGAAGGGGAGAGACTACCTGGGTGAGATTTATATAATGCTTTATGTTTTTATAATAGTCATCTCAGTTTCCCATTGTGCACATTTAGGAAAAAGGGATACTGACAAACTTGTTTATTACACGAAACATCTCCCCCCATTGATACTATTTAACTTAAAAATTCACGTATTTTTCCCTTGTTTTTTAATCTTTTTCTTTTTCAAAATGAGAAGTCTGTTTAAAAAAGTTCTTCCCATGGTAGAAGGGTTAACAGCTCTTAGATTCAAGTTTTTTGTTTGTTTGGTTTTTGTTTTTTTTTTTTGTTTTTTTTTTTTTGTGCTGGGATTGAAATCCGAGCTTTTACATGGCTAGGGTGCACTCTACCACTGAGTTACATTCTGGGGTCCAAGTTCAGGTTTTCCTGGAGCTTAAGACAATATGACCTATTTTTCTTTGTATTGCTATTTATTTTTAGTCTTCAGAAGTAGAACATTTGCTGCTTGGCAAGTAGAGTAGTAGTGTTTTGTTTTATTTAAATGAATTATATAGCATTGTTTTGGTATGTGCATGGCATTAATTGACCTGGTTGATAAAAAGATTATACTTAAGCCTACATCAGCAGTAGATTACTGATCTGGACTGATTCTTCGTTAGTTGCTACCAGAGGAACCATTGTTCTATTTATTTTAATATCAGGTCAGTTTCAACATTGATATTTTGATCTTTGGAATAAGTAGGAGATTGATTTTTCTTTTCTTTTTTTTTTTTTTTTTTTTGGTTTTTTGAGATAGGGTCTCACTATGTAGTTGAGACTGACCTGGAACTCACTGTGTAGCCCAGGCTGGTCTCAAACTCACAGCAATCCTCCTGCCTCAGCCTCCCAAGTGCTGGGATTACAGGAGTGTGCCACCACACCTGGCTGAGATTGATTTTTCTAAGTTTTCAACTCAAGCATATCACAGCTTCACTTTCTGATACCTTTTTGATTTGCTTCATGAGAAGTGACAATCTCACTGTGCATAGCGTATTTTCAAGTGGCTCATTAGATTTACTTTAGAATCCTTAACCAATTGGTGCTTGTGTTACCTGTGTTTTTGTAGTCTGTCTATATTTTGAGAATGTAATTGACAAACAGAATGAGTACTGATGGAGCATTAAAAAATAGATGATAGCACTTGAGTGTAGATTAGTGCTAGCATACAGACATCTACCTCTTTGTTATTTGGAGCTTGAATTTTTGTGTTTTTGTTAATGCTTACTAATGTGACTTCATTTTGACTGTTTTGTTGTCATGGGTGGGCTTAATCCTAGACCAGATGAAGTAATATAAATGAATTGTATTTAATTTTGTCTTGTTATTTTTGGGGGTAGATCTCTATAGTTGAATAATATATAGTGTATGTTTTAGAACTAGTGGTAAAGTGTTCCCTTAATTTTCAAAACCTATATTTAAAAGGAAGAAAATAAATTGGACTAAAATATAGGCATTGGAAGGTTATTTTACATGAGCTGATTTTATATTAACTATCTTGGAATTATATAATGGAAATAATTCAGTACAGATAATTGCAGTGGGTCACTTTATAAATTATTCTTATTTTGTTGCCAAATGTCTGGGGTCTTTTATGAATACTGTATTTGTAAATGAAAATCATTTAATTTCTCATGTGTATTAACAGTCTCTGTAAATTAGTTAAGTATATATAGAATGTACAGGTGTTAAAAATGAGCAAAGATGTAATTAAACTTTAAAGATAATTTGTAGAATTATTTTTGGAGGAGTAGGAAGAGAAGTTGCTAAAAACATCTTTAAAATAATTTAGGGGATGCTGAAATACTTTTAAAGAAATGTGAGATACAAAGAGGACAGAAACGCTCTTTTGTCTGATACTTTGAGCAGTGGTGACATTTACTCTTATTAGTCCCACTTAAGTGAGAAAAAAATGAAGTGATGCCAGTGACAGATAACAATTATGATATCTCAGTGCCTTCTAAATGGGATAGTTGACTTAATGCTTTAAGAAAAAATCCTTTTCCAATTAAAAATAGCTTTAAAAAATGCCAGACAGTAAGAATTAGCATATAATGGTTTTTTGAGTAGGGTAAAAGCTTAGTCTTCTTTATTACATAAAGAGATGGCAAGTGATTTTACATAAATCTGGGAATATAATATTTTTAAAAAATACTCACTCTGGGTTTTTATATGTATATGAAAAAATGTCAAAGTTGATAGATTTAAAAAAAAAAACAACTGCTATGCTGATTGCACAGTAGAGCTAAATCTTTTTAATTTTCTCATCTTACCTGTTACCTCCTATTTAATGTGTTTGTCTGCTTTGCTTTTATCAAACCCTAGCATTGCTATTACCAGGACCAGTGCTGATAATAATTAACTTTTTACTTTTCAACTTTTTCTTAAGCCTGTGTTTATGGAGGGTTTTAGTAAGAAAAGTCCAGAGAGCTGTGTAAAGTGGCTGGGGGTGAACTATTGTGCTTCTGAGTTTGTTATGATTAGCTAGATATGTAAAGGAATTTTGCTGGCACTTGAAGAAAATATTTGTGGGAAAAAAAAGGCCACCAAAATTAGGCAGATTTACTTAGTTTCAAGTAAAGGGTTGGCTCATACATGCCATTAGTTTTTTGAGAGGCAGGGTGAGTTCCACTTTTGGCTTGTCTTTGTATGGTAGTTGTGGATTATCAGATATAATTGGTCCACCTACTGTAAGAAATGATAGGATTGCATCTATAATGTACTATGTTGATGTCTTCTTGTTTCTCTAGGTCAGCCTGCCAGTATTCTGGCAGGCAGTCATAGTGAAGGACTGTTGCAGATAGCTTCAGGGCCTCAGCCAGGACAGCAGCAGAATGGATTTACTGGTCAGCCAGCAACTTACCATCATAGTATGTACATGCTTTTTAAAATCTTCTACATAGTTGAGAAAAATAGGCAGCCTTTATAAAAGCAAATTAATCCATGTGGGCCTTAATTTTTAGACAGCACTACCACCTGGACTGGAAGTAGGACTGCACCATACACACCTAATTTGCCTCACCACCAAAACGGCCATCTTCAGCACCACCCGCCTATGCCGCCCCATCCCGGACATTACTGTAAGCTCTTTTTTTGTTGTAAGGTCTTTTTCTTTTATAAGACATTTTTCTATTTTTATTCACCCTACAGATCATTAAATATTATATATTCATTAAATATTTACTATTTTTTCAGTGTTTTTGGTAAACTTTTATTTACAGTTATATCTTTATTTTAGAGTAATGTTCACTAAATACATTTATTTTTCTGTTGCTGATGTTTCATAAACACCACATTGATTTCCATTCATTTGTTTGTTTTTGTATATGTTCTTAGATCTCATGTGTATCTTTTATATCCACCCATAGTGGATTGAAACCCACTGACTGCTGTGATCTCAAGATTTCCCTTACCATAATATTTAGTGCCATAGATACTTAGATGTTGAATCTAACAATATTCTATGCAGGCATGATTAGAAGTGCTACCTTTACACATAGCTTGTAGTTTCAGGCAGAGTAGGAACATTATTCATTTGGCTTGTAAAATCAGGAGTATAAATCTTCCATATATGTAAAATACCTTTTCTTCTCATTTGAAGATTAATAGTATCAAAGAAAAGTTAGAAAATACTGAAAAACATAGATATTATTACCTGGAATCCTGACATCTAGAGAATAGTCATTTTAAATATTTTGTTATTTTTCTTCTAGCTATATAAGTGGTTTTTTACAAACTGGAAGGGGAGAATCATGCTACTGGTGTGTGTGTGTGTGTATGGTCTTGTAATAAGTTTGAATTTAATAATTCACTTGTGATTTTTAGCACAGTGTCTTAACACAAAAACTTAATTATTTTAGCTACTGCTCTGTTACATAAATATCCTTTATTTAATAAACAGAATAGTCCTGATATAAATTACTTTTATATATTGTATTATGAATTATACTGTATTATATTTTATATTATGAATCATTTATAACTTGCATTACATATTGTATGTCATTTATTTGTAAATTGCTTAATTACCCTTGGCAGGTAGTATTAAAATGTTAGCTGTTAGCCATAAAAATAATTCACTAGTATATGTTTATAAAGTAACCTAAACAAAGCTTTTAAATTCTTAGACTTTGCATAAGCTTGATCTAATTAAATTCTAGGTATGATAGTTATATTTAAGGTTTATTGAAAGTTTAAAATTGGAAACCTTTTAATAAATAAAAATGGGATTTTTATTGTCTTTTCTTTAGGGCCAGTTCACAATGAGCTTGCATTCCAGCCTCCCATTTCTAATCATCCTGGTAAGTGTGTTTGAAAATTGATTCCCTATATTAGTTTTTCATTATGGTAATTGGAACACACATGCAGATTTTAAGGTAATTGCAGGGTAGCAACTTCTCATATAAGTGCAATATTTTAATTATTATAGTGCGAGTTAATGGATAGTTCAGGAGTGGAGGGTATAGCCAAGGATGGTGGTGGACACTTGTATGTATATCCAGCACTTTGAGAGGTAGAAGGATCACAAGTTTAAGCCCAGCCTGGGCAACTTTTAATGACTTAGTTAGATCCCCTCTCAAAAAAACTTAAAAAAGTCTGGCGATGTAGCTCAGTACATGGGTCTTGGGTTAAATCCCCAGTACTGCCAGTATACACACACACATGCACGCATGCACGCACGCACATATTTAGTCATACAGAAACTATATTTGATTCATTTTAACTGTCTCTGAAAGAAGTTGATGTTATCAATCAGATATAAACTATAGAAGTGCTGGTTTTAACATTGACTGCATAAGTATGTGGCAGAATAAAACCTGGTTTCAAAATAGAACAGCTGTAAAACTATAGCTTAAAAAGCCAGGGAATAATCTTAAATAGATGCTGAAAAGAAAATTTGCTGTATCTTAGAAGAAAGATTGAGGTATCTTTGGTTAACTGGAATTTATTAACTATTTGATTAAATTAGGTTCAGAAGAGTAACTAGTTTTCCTCAGTTATTAAGATTATATGTAATTTTTAAAAATCATACAAGTAATAAAAGCTTTAAAAATTAAAAAATATAAAGATCCTCTGTAACACATAGGATTTTGAATTTTTTCCCTCTGTCCCTACATACTGTTTTTCTTTGCTTAAAAACATGCAAGTATAGTTGTTTGTTGGCATCTGCAGGGGTTGGGTTACAGGATACCCCTCAACAAAATTTGCATATGGTCAATGTCCTAATGTAAATGACATAATATTCGCACATAAACTACATGTGATGATTGAAAGTATGTGAGAAAATGTGCATGAGTTATATGTATTTTATATAAAGGTCTTGAGTATCAGCAGATTTTGTTATCCACAGGGGGTCCTGGAACAAGTGCCTTGTGGGTAATACTGATGGACAACTATATATTCTAGAAAGATTTTAAAAAAAAATATAGCCACAATGATCATAATGATTAAAGGGTAACATAGGTCCAGATAATTCTACATAATTTTGTGTAAGCAGTGTTGCTATTGATTATGTCAATTCTATTTTTTTTTCTACGTGCCTAAAAATAACAGAAGGGAATGGCTTTGTGCTTTTAACTTTTCTCCTATTTCAGTTTAAGAGATTGACAAAATCTCTGAATCAAAAGGCCATATTGCTTTACAGTGACAGCATCAAGAATATGGGAACCAGTTTTACCATGTTCACTAGTAGTAGATGTAATTGTTTAAATTTTTGCTGATGCAGGAGACAATATTTGTTTTGGTTAGGAGGAAAGCCTTGGTGGGATAGACTTTTTAAAAAACTACATATTTACTAGTTCATTTGTCCTCTAATAGTTTTTTTTTTTTTGCATATATATTACACATCATGACTTAAAACTTTTTTGTGAGTTCAGAGGTCTTTGCAGGTGTGGTGTCATTGAGCTAAATCCCTGGCCCCAGAGGCCTTTTCATAAATACTTATTTAAAAAAATTTTTTTGAGAAATGAATGCAGTACATAGAAAAAGCACATAATACAAGTGTACAATCTAATTTATAATGTTAAAGCCAGTGGCCAGATTAAGAAACAGAACATTACAATGTTCTAGAAATTCTTGTATTTCATGCATTGTCAAAAACCTTCTTTTTTCCTCAGAAGTAACCAGTAGTCTGCATTTTTATGGGTATTATATCTTTAAAAAGTGATGAACACATCCTTAAACAGTATAGTTTAGTAGTTTGAGTTTACTTACTTTAAAAATTATGGAAATGGAATCATTCTATCAGAATCTTAATTTTTGTGAATGACTATATTGTGATGAGAGAAAAATACACTGTCTCAGGTATGAAAAGTTTTGCTGGCACCAGGGTAGCATCATTGAGAATCATTAGTGGCTTATGGCACCTTAGGAGACTCAAGTGTTTCAAACAGCAAAGAGGGAGATGGTCTTTATGAAAGTAAGGCCCCGAAGAAAGACCTCTGTCTGAATGGTATGGTGGGAGAAGAGGTAGTGGCATTAAGTCATTTGTTCTTGGTTGTAAATTCAGCAATTGCCTTTGGATGTTTATAGATTTACTTCCTCATTCTTGTGGTAGAGTTGATGATTAGGCTGAATAGCCACTAGTGCTTAAGCAGTAACTTGGACTAAATGAGGATATTTGTCTGTAGCAGCTTGTATTCGAAGTGGTGCTTCTGTCTTTCAGTAGTAAGGAAGTATAACTTAGATGAGGATGATCCTGAACATCATCTGTATATCTGGTTGCAGGAGGAAATTACACTTGATGAAGTCAATAGATTAGGTTGTGTCTTTGGTTATGTCTAAAATAATAGGCTTGCAGGAGTTCCTCTTCATTTCTTCTCTTTTGTTGTTTCATGAACATTTGAACTGATCTCCCTGTTAAGAGAGCTTCAAGTCTTAGTATCCTTCTCTTTGCCAATTAATTTCAGAGAAATACTCAGTATTTGTTTTAAAATTTGAATCAAGTCATGTAATTTCTTTGCTCACTTGGCCATAGTAGAAGATCCAAATTCTTTAGCTAGGCAGAAAATATTCTCTGGTCCTGGTCTCTGCTTATTTCTCTAGTGTCATCATTTTTTACTTTAATTATCTTATACTGTTTACCTAAACTTTCTAGATTTATCCCTGTCTGCTAATTTTGTATATGCTGTTCTTTGTCTGATGTATCTTTTGCTCTTACTAATTATATGTTGCTGGGCAACAAATTGTCTCCAACTTGGCAAATTGCAAAAAAATTCATATGAATATCAAGAGGCAAGAATGATTGGGGACTGTGTTGAATGATAGCTACCATGCTAGTCCTTCTATTCTAAATGTAGCTCAAGAACATTACTATTGGGAAGTCTTCCTCATCATTTATCTCCTGCTGCCTAGAACTTCCAAATTATACTACATTTCAGTTACCAGTCTACATGTCTGCTATCCTTGTTTAGTGAACAGACAGAAAATAAACATTTACATATATATATATATTTTTTGGTACTGGGGATTGAACTCTGGTCCTTGCCCTTGCAAGGCAGGCCACGGAACCACTGCGCTAAATCCCCGGCCCCATTTACATATTTTTGAAAAAGCTTAACTACTCTTTTTTATAGACTTTGTGCTTTTTCTTAAAGCCGAGATATTTTCATCAAATTAAATATTTCTAGTTAGTGAAAGATTTCTTCAGCATCTTTGAGAATGTATTCAAATTCAGAAATGATTTGTTTTTTTTTTTTTGGTGATACTGGAGATTGAACTCAGGACCTTGCACTTGTGAGGCAGGCAGTGGCACCACTGAGCTAAATCCCCAGCCCACAAATGAATTTGAAACCCACAACTTTCCAACTTCAGGTGTGTTCTGGTACTTTGGAGCTATTTACCATTCAACAAAGTACCTTTTTGTGCTCGTAAATGGTTCTCACAGGGCATCTCATTCAGATCTGATTCCTAAAAGGAATAATTCATAATTAATCTTTTAGGTAATTATCCAAAAGTTTTTCTTGAATAAATATTTCAGAAGTTAAAAATGCCTCAGAGATGCAATTTCTATTTCAATTGAACAAAACTTGTTAAAACTGTGTTTTATAAAACATTTCCTTGTTACAAAAGTTTTTAGCTAATATCTCCTTCTTTTCTGGCCAGTGATGAACCCCCTCCCTATAGGCTTCGTGAGATTGACTTCAATAATTTAGGAGCAAACAATTAAAATATCAGAGTTGGCATATAATGATCCCACTCCCTTTCAAATGTATTGTGTCATTTAAGAAAGCCTTCTCTGAACTAATTACATTCTTTAGCTTATACTAATTTTGAGAAGTTGGAGGGTTGTCATTTGTATGACAAGTCTTTGGGGTAAAGGACTGAATAGAGAACCCAGAAGGATTTAATGAGTGAATCTTTTTACCTTTTTCTGTTTTTTGTTGTTGCTATTGTTTTTTTTTTTTTTGAACTGGTGATTGAATTCAGGACTTTGTGCTTTCAAGGCAGACACAGTGCCACTGAGCTAAATCCCTGGTCCCAACCTTCTTCTGTTTTTAAAAATGTTTTTTTCTGACCATTTATCAAGTTGATAATGGGAGAAAAGTTTTTTACATGTGTTTTATAACCCAACATCACCAAATTTTAGAGGACCCACTTAAATTATTTAAATCTTATTGTTCTCACCTAGTCCTCCCAAGGACTAGGCTTTTGTAGTCCTTCATTTTCCATATCCAGTCTGTGGTGCAACTCCAATGCCAATCTGTTTTATCCTCATGTCTTTAAAAATTCTTTCAGTGTTAGCAGGTCAGTTCATATTTAACCTGTTCAGAGATGCAGCTTTATATAACCATTATTGTATGGCATCTGAAATACTAGGCAAACAAGTCTTTTGATGACTAATAAATAGTAATGTTGCAGTGTAATTGCAGATGTTACAATTGATAATGACAAGAGTACATTTTTTCTTAAACACGAAGCCTATGACCCCCTCATCCCACCATTGATTCTCACAGAAAAAAAATTTTGCTTACCAAGGAAATCCACTTTCAATTTCAATAGAAACTAGGAAATGCATTGGGCTTGAACCTCTTTTTCTTTTTAATAGAGCTCTATTTTTACAGACATTTTGTAAAGAATTTATCTTTTAAACTATTAAAGACATTGTTATTTTTTTATTGCGGCTAGAACATTGGGTAATTATTTTAGTCTTTCCAGTTTTAGCGTCAGCCAGCATAACCTACCTGTTTACTGATGCTTCTTGTCCATAGAATATTGTGATGTCTGTAAAAAGAAATTTTTAAGAGTAACTTCATAAATACTTCAGAACTGGCTTATTAATAAGATACAAGTATATCTGTAGTTTTTGTATCCTGAACAATCAAATGTATTTGGAAAAATTTTATATTTGTAATGGATTGACTAGACTGACATGGCAAACAAAGCACTTGAATTTTATTTGAATTACCCACTATTTATGTGATTTATTTTAGTAACTCTTGATTGGAAAGTATTTTAAGATGTAATATGTCTATGTACCAATTCCCCATGATGGATGTAGTAGTATCTCGAACATGAATCATAAAAGGAAGAAGGAAAGTACTGCTTGACAACATTATGAAAAGTATCTAGCTTTGTGGATTTCTTCTCCTTTTTCCTTTTAAAATTCTAAGTATCTAGAACAAACTTGTGCCAATAGATTGATTTAATAAATATAGAAAAGAAACCTGGGGGGGTACTATTTTTTTATTAAGGTAGCTAATCTTGTTACTATCTTCTTTTGTACATATATATTTGTGGATAGCATCAAGGTATTAGTACTCCATTACAATTTCCTTTACTCCAGTGTAGCTTTTGAAACACTAATGCCTCTTCCATTTTATTATATTCAGCAACACATTGTATCTTTTTAAAAAAAATTTTTTTATTGAGTCTATTGGTACAATCTAGGTATACAATACAGTTACATTCATTATTGAGATCCTGTACCTTTACATGATAGGTCTTGATTCTCATTTTTTCCCCTTGTCCCTGCCCTCCCTTCACCCCCTCCTCCCTTCACCATTTATAAAAACTTTATTTCCATTTTTTCATTTTCCTCATATTTTTTTCCTCTCCCTTATTACCTTTGACCCACCCTTCCCACTTTCCCTGCACTTTTAGCCCTTTACTTCCCATTACACATTATTAATTATCTCATTAGTTAGGATCTTGTGTACTATTATAGTTTTTCACACCAGAGAAACTATTCGGTATTTCAGTTAAAGAAATCTCTATATGAACATTAAAAATAGGGAATCCTAAAATAAAACTAAAAAGGAAAGTAAAAGAGAAAAGGTAATGATGTAAAATTAAAATAATCCTTAATTCTGAAGATAAAAATGGTCCTTGAACATATTTAAGTTGCTTCTTGCTCTTGTAGTCTTATTCTCTTTTTTTTCATTATTTAGAGAATACTTTATTAGTTTCTGTAATCAAACCCATGTAGATATGACTTTACATATATAATACAGTGCTTTACCCCTGTAGAAATGGAAAAAAAATTAACATTTCTAGACCAGTATGGCTGCTAATTTCTGTACAATGCCAACTCAACACAGTAAATTGGGATAACTTTTTCCAAAGTTGACAGCACAATTAAAGTTTCCAGAAATTCAAATCATATATATATATTTATATTTATATAAAAAGACCAATAATAGTAGTATGTTATGCATCAATAGCAGCAACAGCTTTTCCAGGTTCTGCAGTCATCTGAACAAAATTATAGACATTCAGCACACTCCATTAAAAAAAAAAACAAAAAAACAAAAAAACAAAGAGAAGAATGATACCCAAAAAACAGCGAAGTTCTGTTGCTGTTGTACCTGGCACCATTTTTTTTTTATTAACATCTTAATCATCATCTGGAGAGAGAACATTCTAGAGTAACATCATTAAAAATAGCTCTGATAAAGCATGGTCACTACTACATATCATAAAGCAGATACAAGATATATATATACCTTCAAAGAGGTATGATACAGTACTGTCCTACATCTATAATACTAGAATCAGTTTTGGTTTGAAATTTGCTTTGTTTGCAAATAAGATTGCTACACCTGCTTTTTTCTGGGCTCCTGTCCCATGCAGAATTGTTCTCTATACTTTCACTTTCAGTCTATGGGATTCTTTTTGTACTAGGTGTGTTTCTTGTAAATAACATATTGTTGGATTTTGCTTCTTATTCCATTTTGCCAGTCTATTTCTCTTGATTGGTGAGTTGAGGCCATTGACATTGATGGTTATAACTGATATGTACTGACTTATTATTGACATGTTATTGTCCTTTTGTTGACTATTTTCACCTTCTCTTTTTAGTTTCTTGCCTTGCCTATTTGATTTGCTCTGTTGGGCCTCATGGTGTTGTTATCTTCATTGTGTTTTTCTAGGATATTGTTTAGAATTGCTTGTAGTACTGGTTTGGTATTCATGTAGTTTCTCAGGTGTTCTTTGTCTTGGAAGTATCTTATTTCCCCATCCATTTTGAAAGAGTTTTGCAGGCTAAATCAGTCTAGGTTGGAGGTTGTTCTCTTTTAGTACTTGAAATAGCTCACTCTAGGCTCTCCTTGCCCTAATGGTTTGTGTTGAAAAGTCTGCTGTGATTCTGATGGGCTTTCCTTTGCATGTGATTTGTTTCTTTTCTCTTACTGCTTGTAGTATTTTGTTCTTCTGTTGGGTTTCTGGGATCTTGATTATTATATGTCTAGGTGTAGATTTTTTTTGATTGTGGCTAGTTGGGGTCCTATATGCCTCACTTATCTGGATGTCAAATTCTTCCCCTCTGTTTGGGAAGTTTTCTGCCATTAATTCTGTAAACAGCTTTTTTAAGTCATTTGTATTTTCTCCTGGTACTTCGTGGATTCCTATCAGTCTTCTGTTATTCTTCTTTGCATCATCTAGGAGTTGCTGGATCTATTTCTCATGATCCCCTACTGTTTTTAAGAGACCTCTCTTTTCATAGTCACTGACTGCAATCTTATCTTCTGTATCTGAGATTCTATCTTCGCATTCTTTTATTCTGTTGCGTACACTTTCAATGAAGTGTTTAATCTGCTGGATATCTGTTTGAATCTGTTTTATGGATTCTATTTCTTTCCTATGTTGGGCGTTTATTGTTTGCATTTCTTTCTTATGCAGGGCCTTCATGGCTTCTATTGTGGTCCTGAACTCATCTATTTTTTTGTCAGTTTCTGTTCTAGAGTCTCGAATCATGACTTTCATTTTGCTCACCATCCCTATGGTTATCTGAGAAATTATTTCTCTTTTGAATTTTTCTAGAGCCTGATTGATCTGTTTTGTTACTTCCTGTGCTTTGAGTTCAGGGTGTCCTGGTGGTTCATTATTGGCCTTTTCATCCTCATTTGTCCTACTGTCTGCCATTGGTGAACTGCAAGTCTGTCTTTGTGTCTTGCTTAAGTGTTTTCTCCTTTTTATTTTTGTTGTCCGGCTGTCCTTGGTTTAATCTGTGGGTTATCACCCAAATCTTCCTGATAGTTGCGCCCTAGCTTCTGGGTCTCTAACGACCCACAGACATTCTCATCTTCATAACATCAGAGAAAACAGCTTATCGAATCAACCACAATCCTTTATCCCAACCAGCAGCACAATATGATCAAGCACAACATGGAAACTGACCACCTGTGGTAGTCACTAGTCTATCACCTTTAAACCATTTGAATTAAATTGAAATCAAGAAGCAGTCCAAAACATGTCTGCAGTGAACAAACTTTTCAATATAGTAAATTTATCATTTAGGATGGGAGCTCAGACAGAGCTAGGACGCAAGATGCCTGATCTCAATTAGCTGATGGCTGAACCCCATGACGCAGACTGACCTCGGGCTGCAAGGCCCAGATTGAGTTCCCCAACCTTTTCAACGGTTGAACTCCACACTGTTCTACTACAGGTTTCCCACGCCCTTTCTTTAAAGATATTCAACGTTGGGAACTCAGAAAAATACCCTCTATGACCACCTCTGCCTCTGCAGAGTGGGTCCAAAGACTGGCTCAATCAGAAAGTCTGAGAGTGGGCAGGGGCAGGGGTGTGGTTCAGGGGCTTCCCATGCCACTACCTTCCTGGTGCTGGAGCAGTGGCGGCTCCCAGTGGGGGAAGGTGAGGCTATCCTTCCTGCAGTGGATCAAGGCCCAGGCAGCCCTCCTGGTGCCGGAGCAATGGCCCATTGTATCTTTTTTTAGTACATGTTTGCAGTACATAATATTTACATTCCTTGTATGGAGTTGGTACATGTACATTACACATTTTAATTCCTTTTTCACCCTCTTTCCTCCCCTTTTCTCCTCCCTTCATCTCTTGATCCCTTCCCATTTGGGAAAGAGCAGTCACCCTACTTTGTATATCTTTTATTTTGCTCTTTATTTATAATTTGGGTTTCTCATATAAGAAATCATGTTTTATTTAAGTTTATGTGTCTGATTTGTTTTTGGTTTTTTTTTTTTTGGTACCGGGGATTGAACTCAGGTCCTTGCGCTTGCAAGGCAGGCCACCGAACCACTGAGCTAAATCCCTTGCCCTGATTTGTTTTTCTTAACATTATGGTCAGAAGTACATCTGTTTTCCTACAGATGACTCATTTATTTTTCTTTATGGCAGAGTAATACTCCATTGTCTGTAAATAACACATTTTCTTTATCCATTCTATTGATGGACATTAAGACTGCTTCTAAGATTTAACTATTATGAATTGTGCTGCTATAAACATTTGGGTATGCATGTATCATTGTAATGTCTTTGATGCTTTTCCACTTCTAAGGGAACTCAGAACTTTGCCCCGACATACAACATACACCAGAATACTGTGAACTTCTTTTATAAGAGGAAAGTATAATTAAAATAAATTTGTTTCAGTCGTACTGTATTTTAGAAGTTTCTTGAAGATGTTGAAATGATATTTAAAAGTAATTCCAATATCTTCAGATAGTTGAAAATTTTATTGTTTCAAATTCTAGTACAGAATACACTCATTGAGGTACAGACAAACCTACAAACTATCACTTTTCCTTTCAGGCACTGGGCTGGCTGGCTCTTCTGTTCTGTTCTATTCTTTTTTCCCTTACTATGTGGCTTTTGCTTTTACTTTTTTCTCTGAAATGTTCCTTCTGCAGTTTTCATACAGGTAAAAATTTTTTAGGTCTTAATGTTTCAGATAGGATAATCCCTACTTGTCAGGCTGAAATGTTCTTCCACGCGTCTTGTTGTTTACTTTCGTCTTTTTTAAAAATGCAGTTCATAGAATTTATCATTACCTGAGTTATCTTAATTCATTTGTTTGCTCAGTTGTCTGCCCCTACAAATTCTTTATAGGAACTTTATATTTTGCTTACTTCTGTGAATGCAGTATCTAGATGATACCTAGATGCTCTGTAGATGTGTTATATAAAGTAAAAAGGGAAAACCGAACAGTTTTCATGTATATGGGCTCAATGTTTTCAAATAACCTTAGAAGTAATTGACTATATTTGCTATCCAAATTAAGTACTGCCTCCTATTTTCCAGGCATTAAAAATTGTCCTAAATCACTTATTGTTGTTCAAATAAATAACACTAAACATTTTTTCAAAGTTAAAATTAAAGTAACATGAATTGACTTTACTAACAATATCCCTTGAGATATATATGCACATATATGTGCACACATATATATATATGTACACATGTATATACACATACATATGACATGACCTTTCACCTATGAGACAATAAAGAATCCCTATATATAGAGTGTAATTAACCTTGATTCAGGACTGGATGGCTGACTTGCTTATGTGCTTTCTGTCAATTAGGGACCTATAAAAATATACTGCAGATTGATGTTTTTCAAGAACACTTCTCTGGAATACATTTTGGGGTTGGTGTACTTTTAAAAGTCAAAGTGCAGACAACATAGAAAATACATGCAGTCAAATAAAACATCATAGCAAAAAACATACATTTATTTATTTATTTAGGTGTTACTGTGGATTGAACCCAGGGTCATCACATCTCCATCCCTTTTTAAAATTTTGAGACAGGGTCTTGCTAAGATAATCAGGCTGGGCTCAAGCTCTCAATCCTTAATCAGTCTTCTACAGTGCTAAGATTACAAGCCTGCACCACTATGCCTGGATTGCTGTGTTCTTTACATTCTTATTTGATTTGGTCTTTTGAGGTAAGAACCAAATTGCTGAACAGCCCTCAGTACTGAACTGGAAAATACAAGACAGAAATTCCTGCTGTTTAATACATTGTTTTATTTTAGTCCAGTTCTTTTGAGTGCTTTTTATTTACTTTTCCCCTCCTGTCATCCTTTCTTTTTGGAAAAACTTTGCCATGTGGATTGAAGGTGAAGACCTTATATCTTTCTCATGTGGGTGGTGGTTCTTTTTCATTTATTTCTTATAGCTCCTGAGTATTGGTGTTCCATTGCTTACTTTGAAATGGATGTTCAGGTAGGAGAGACATTTAAGGTTCCTTCAAGCTGCCCTATCGTAACTGTTGATGGATATGTGGATCCTTCTGGAGGAGATCGCTTTTGCTTGGGTCAACTCTCCAATGTCCACAGGACAGAAGCCATTGAGAGAGCAAGGTATTGATTATGTAGTTATTTTAAAAATTGAGCATAGTACATTGTCTTTTATTTGAAACTAGTTTTTCTTGTGTATTATATGAATTGTTAAATATAAAGGAATAAAAATCATCTTAAATTCAAAAATTTGTAAGCATTCTGTTTTGAATAAAGATGTTTGCTTAATGTATAATGATAAAAAAATAAGGTTTCTTTGTTTTGAATAGTAGCTAGACCTTTTGGAATCCAGTTGGAAATTAGGTTTTATTTTCTTTGATAATGAAGTATTTCTACAAATCTATTGAGCACAGATTTTTTTTTTTTTTTTTCGGTGTCAAGATCTGTGAATAAATAGATTTTTTTCTTAATTCAGTAAGTTTATTGGTACATTTTAGGTATACAATATGATGATATTCATCACTGGAAATTTGTACCTTTATATGATGTATCTTGGTTCTTACTTTATTCCCCATTCCCCTCCCTCTCCACTCCTCCCTATTACAAAGACTTTGTTTCTGTTTTTTCCTTTTCTCGTATTTATTCCTTTCCCTTATTCCTCACAGTTCCCCTTCCCCTTTAGACCTTTTCTTCCTGTTCTACATTATCTACTATACATTTTGATCTTATTTACACTTTGAGTTTCTCACACCGAAAAAACTATTTGGTATTTACACATGTGTATCCTATTGAGCACAGATGTTTTGCAAAATTATCAAAAATTATTTGGCAAAGGAGAAATGAAATAAATTATGGTAAATTTTTATTTTTTATAATTAAAACATTAATAAAAAATTTATGTAACACAATGGAAATGTTCCAGATGGCAAATTAAAGAAAAACATTTTAGCTAATAATATGAATTCAGTTGTTTAATAATGTGTGGGTACGTAAAGCATAAAAGCTTTGGTTCTTTACTTGCTGTGTAACTTTTGCAAATTACTTTCTATACCACTCCTTGTAGAATTTTCTGTGAGTAGAAAATTATTTACATCTGCATTGTTCAGTAGCCATTAATTGCATGTAGCTTTTAACTACCTGAAATATGACTCATGTGATTGCATAACTGATTTTAAAATTAAATAGTCATGTGTTATAGTGATAATTGATTTGCATGTATTTATATGTCTTAGTTTCCTCATAAGAGAAATTATAGTACTTAACCTGATTGAGTAGTGAGGGTTAAATGAGAATTCATCTTAAGTGCTCCCAACACATAGTAATCACTATATGAAGGCTATACTTTCAGGGATCATTTCTATAGTTGGTAATCACTATATGTGTGTTTGTCATTATTGTACATGAATAGGAAAAGAAAGGAATATAAAATGTTAATAAAGGCCATCTTTGGGGTATGGTGTTGTATTGTTCTATCTTTATCCTTTTTATATTTTCAATATTGAACCTGTAGTATAACTTGAACTAAAATTTATTTGTAAATACCTAAGGTGAAATGTAATTCTGTTTGTCTTCCTAAGGTTGCACATAGGCAAAGGTGTGCAGTTGGAATGTAAAGGTGAAGGTGATGTTTGGGTCAGGTGCCTTAGTGACCATGCGGTCTTTGTACAGAGTTACTACTTAGACAGAGAAGCTGGGCGTGCACCTGGAGATGCTGTTCATAAGATCTACCCAAGTGCATATATAAAGGTTAGTTGCAATTTTATTTAAACAGTTTAGACTTAGAAACCTTTGTTAAAGAATTGAGGTGAGAGGAATAAAAATGTCTTATATTAATATATAATAATAAATTGTTTTTGTTTTGAGCATAAAACATATATCCTCTGGGCATTTGCTGATGTGATCAGTTACTTTGTTTTGTGGTTGCTTTTTTGCCCTAGTGTTATTATCAGATTGTTAAATGTTTTGAATTAATATGTAGATCTTTGAGAATACTGAGTGAAACCTCCAAACTTATATTTATTTGACATAAAATTGGTAACAATCACTTGGTAATTTGATTTTAGCTAATGTTTAGGATTTTATGGAAGGGGATTCTAAATTTAATATTTCAAACTAAGACCCTGAGAAGGTTGTAATAATTTCCATTAATTATTTTATAATTTTTTTCCATTATCCTAAACATCTTCCTTATTATATTAGTGGAATTAACTGTATTCCTAAGAATTGCCTATTCCCAAGAAGTTGCTTAAGATATAAATAATACAGCCAAATTGTTTCTATAAAGATAAAATTGCTTTGTTGTCTTACAGTGGCAACCTCACTATGCCATTTTCAGTTACAATTCAGGTAAAAAGAGATTTTTATATAAAAATCTCAGACATACCAAGTATAGGGAAAAAAGCCTGGTGTACTCATTATCCAGTCTCACCAAGAAGCATTTTATCTATTTTTAATTTGTTGTTCCTCATACTTCTTTTTCCTGTAGTAATTTAAAATAAATTTCAACATATTAGTTTGTTCATAAAATACTTCAATATGAATATCTGATCATGAAAGACTTTTGAAAAACATAATCACAATGCTGTCACACAATTGTCAGTTAAAATTTTTAACAACTGAGCATCATTTATAGTTTTGGTGTGATAAAACAATAGAATAGAATAAAATAAAATATTAATTTGGAGTTATTGATAAGATACTAATGGTATTAAAAGTTGGTTCTTAACACATTAAGAATGATTACATTTTTGAAAAATAATGCCATAGATATTGTTTATACATCAATCTAGAATGGTATGTGAAGGTTTTACTAAAAATTTTGAGAGGTAGGAATTATTTGTACTTTCCAATTTTTCTACAAAAACTTCTATATTTAGTTATTATGTTTTATTATTTTTTTTCAATGGCATTGGCTTTCCTCATAGGTTTTGCAGCCCATTTTGTTATTTATTGGCAAGTTTATTTTGAAAGAATTAATTCATTTTAACTTTTTTCCTCATTGTTTCTACCTATTGCACAATTTTGCATGGCATCTTGGATCCGCTTTTTAGAACCAAATCTTGTAATTTGAGGTAGGGGGATTTTGTCTTTTTGAGGAATCTGAGTTATGCTCAGGGTATGCTTAGGGCCTAGATCCCATTACACAAGTTTCTCTGATAGTTAATTCTGCTGTGGGCAAGTTTTTTTTTTTTTTTTTTTTTTTCC
>NW_022900942.1:33997159-34010375 GCF_012274545.1 Fukomys damarensis | reverse complement strand
TTTTTTTTTTTTTTTTTTTTCCCATTGGTGCATTTCTGATTTGGCTATCAAAGTATATTACCAGCAATCTATTTAAGAGTAAGTTCCTGGCCCGGGGATTAGCTCTGTGGTTCTGCCACCTATCTCACAAGCGCAAGGTCCTGACTTCGATCCCTGGTATCAAAACAAACCAAACCAAACCAAGCAAAAAGAGTAAGTGCCTATTTGTAGACTCTAGGAAGCTTAGCTGTTGATAGTTGCTGTCCTCAGAAAGTTGAATTATTGTCTTTTATCCTCTGTTTCTGATCTGGGAGTTCCTAGTACCATTTTTTAAAATCTCTATCATCTGTTGATAGACATGTGAGTTGTTTCTACTCTGTATAGGTTTTTGGGTAAATGTGTTTTCACTTTCTTGGACATAAATCTAAGAGTAGAATTGCTTTATCATAAAGTAACACTATATTTAATTTTTTTGAAGAAATACCAGAGTGTTTTCCCAAATGGCCATGACATTTTACGTTGCTACCAACTGCACCTCCTCAACACTTGTCATTATCAGCCTTTTTGATTTAGCCATCCTAAGGGATGTAAAGTGACATCTCTTTGTTTTGTTTTGTTTTTTTTTGGCACCAGGAATCAAACTCAGGGCCTTGTGCTTGCCAGGCAGGTGTTGTACTACAGAACTCCATCCCTGGTCCCACATTTTTGTTTAACATATTCTTAATAAGGTCTAATAATGTTGAAAATTTTTTCACGTGTTATTGGCTATTTGTATACTATTGGAGAAGTGTTTGGTTAGATCCTTTGTTGTTTTTAAATTAGGTTCTTTTTATTATTGAACTGTAGAGTTCTTTATACTTAGTACTAGTCTCATCTGACACATGATTAGCAAATTTTTTTTCCATTCTTTAGGCTATTGCCAGTTTTTTCCTTCCTCCTCTCTTTTTTTTTTAAATTAAAGCAGGGTCGGGGATTTAGCTTAGTGGTGTGGCTGCCTGCCTCCCCCAAGTGCAAGGACCCGAGTTTGATCCTTGGTACCAAACCAGAAAAAATAAACAAACAACAACAACACCAAAAAAATAACCCAGAAGCAAGTCACTAGTACTGGTACATCCAACCCCCATTCAAGTGTGTAATGTTGGGAGATGAGACTCTTTGGGATCCAGTTTAGCTCTTTACCACAGCTCCCCTTTTTACCCCTAATGATGCACATCTTTTCCACATGCAAGATAGGCTCACCTTTTCCCTAGTTTTCAAAATCATATTCCATTGCAGTGAGTTAGGGTATTATAGTCAATTTAGTTATAAGGCAGCACAACTATAAAATATTGGTGGTTTAAAACACCATAGTTCTATTTCTCAGTCATCGTATGTCTGTCATGGGTTGGCTAAGAATTCTCATGTCATCTCTTAGGGAGTCTCTAGCATCACTGAATGTGGAGACAAGAAAGGGCAAATTGATCACTGGCTGTTAAAGGGCTGTACATGGGAGTGACATGTTACTTATGCTCACATTGCATGGTTCCACTAATGTCAGATCTACAGGGAGGTTCACTTTTACCATGTTCCTGTCATTTTCTATTGATATTAAATCCCCAGTGGAGGTTCAGGAGATATTCTAAATCACTGCAGCTGCAGCAGGGAGCTTTTGAGACTTCTGAGTATGCAGTGCTCTCACTTTCTGTTATGGTTTGTGTCTATATGTCCCCCTAAGCCTCATGCAGTCAGAGGTAGCTGAATCTGGAATGTGCAATGCTGTAGTGTAACCACTATAGGTGAACGAATGGTTTAGCACCACCCTAATCCCTATAGTCTGGATGTGACAAAAGAGGCAGAAAGATGCCGTGAAGAGCCCTTGTTACCTTTGCTGCCTTGTGTGCACCAGGTAGTTTCTCCTCTGCGATGCTTATTTGCCATCTCAGCCTTGGAACATGCTGATTATGAACTGAAATCTCTATGAACTGTAAGCCAAATGAACCCCTTCCCTTTAAACTTTGGGTGTTGGATATTTTGTCTCAGCAATGAGAGAAAAGTAACTAAAACACCAAAAACTGCAAATAGAAACCATATTAGTGAGAGTGAGGAGTGGCTTGGAAAGCTGTGGCCGCAGGACCATACTTTTTCTGTCTTATGTATCTTCCCTCAACAAAGTCTGTGGTCCTAAAATTGATGTTCTAGTCTCATCATCAGGCAGCATGTACCAGAATTACTACTTCTTCTCGATTGATGGCCAGAGTGCAAGTGGAAAAAGAAATCCTTTCATTTTCTTAATAATATGAATTGCAGCACTAGAGTTTTACATTTTTGATGTAGTACAATTTTTCTGTTATGTCTTTGGTTGCTTTTGGTGTCTTATCTAAGAAGCCAGCCCAAGGTCATGAATGAAAAATCAGTTTGTAGTTACAAGGCTATAAGTGTAAAGATTTATTTCTGGACTGTCAGTTCCATTTCATTGATCTATATATCTGTTCTTATGCCTGGAGTACCATTTCTTAATTATTGTAGATTAATAATAAGTTTGGAAATTAGGAAATATGAGTTCTTTTTTTTTTTAATATTATTTTGGCTATTCCAAGTCTGTTGTACTCGAGCTGAGTTTCATGATTGGCCTGGAATAGATACCTGTTTTTAAGTTTTTCTATTGTATATGTCTAGAGTAAAGAGAGAAGATGACTGTATACCCAGTCATACATTTTGATTGTATATCTCTGGATTACTTGTGTAATTTTAAGTAAATGGATAAGGTACTATATAGTATTATCTATATACTATGTACCAAATAGTATGTATGAAATAGGGAGTAGTATTTAAAACAGTTGACCTTAAATAAAGTGTGGAGTCTTGTATACCTTAATTCTTTGGATGGTCAAATAAATCTAACATCTATGTTTTGTTAAAAATGGCTGTTAAAAAGCTCCAAGGTATGAGGCAAGTCATCACTTGATAAACCACTGTCATGGGCAGATTTTTATAGTGATCTCATATTTTTTCATGAACAGTAGATAAATATCTTATGGGACAAGATATTTGGAGTTAAAAGTATCTCATATTTTCATAAAATGAGATATAAAAAGAATTCACCAACTGAACTACTGATCAGAAAAATCGTATTAGCTAAAAAGAGACAAATATATGTATAACCTTAAATCTAACCATTGGCATTTTCCTTTGTTAGTTTTTTTTGGGGGCAGTAATAACTAAAGGATATGTAAGTTATTGTTTAGTTTTCCAGATAGATTCTCATCATGGATAATACTGTACTGGGATGAATTTGTATATGAGTAATGTGACCCTCTAGAAGGAGTGCTGTCCACATGTTGAAAATAGAAACGCACACACACATATTTCTCTTTTTACTAAAATGAGGAAAACAACAAGCCAAGAAACTAAAATTGGGGGGCTTTTTTCCTCCTTTTTAGATATTGATTTCCCCCCTCATGATATGGTCATCTTATAAAAATCTAATATAATGAAATGGTATTTTATAATCTTGAAATTAAGCAAGAGTTTGACTTCTCCTTAGGTGGCTTGCTCTTTTACTTCTAAAAGTGAAGTCTTTAAAAAAAATTAAAAAATATATTTGTAATACATAGTAATTACATTCACCTTGGGGAATTCGTACATATACATATCAAATCTTAATAATTTTTATACCTGTCCCTTACTTTCTCTCCTTTTCCACTGTTTTATTTGGTGTTGCTTGACTGAGCATTCTGATTTTCAACAGTTTGACTGAGATATAAGATATAATTCACTTGCTATGCAAATTACCCACTTAAAACGTACAACTCGTGTTTTTTTAGTATATTAATAGAATCATGCAGCCATCTCTACACTCAGTTTTATAACATTTTATCATTGTAGAAAGGAATCCCAATCCCTTTAACTCTGGCGATATTCCACAAAGTCCTAGATAACCACTAATCTACTTTCTGACTGTGTACTTGCCTATTCAGGACATTTCATATAAGTGAATTCATATAATGTAGTCTTTTGTGACTTGGTTCTTTTACTAGGCATAATTTCCCAAGCTTCATTCATGTAAGATATATTAGTACATTATTCTTTTTTTATGGCTGAATAATACTTCACAATCCACATTTTGTTTATCTTATCAGTTGATAGAGGTATGGATTTCTACTCCTTGCTATATTATGAATGATTTTGCCATGAACATTCATGTGCAAGTATTTATGTGATCATGCGTTTTCATTTCTCTCAGATATATATCTAATAGTACAACTGCCAGATCACAAGTTAGTGCTATGTATAACTTTCTGAGGATCTGCTAGACTATTTTCCAAAATGACTACATCATTTTTTGTATTCCCACTAGCTAGCAGTGTGTGAGGGTTCAAATTTCTCTGTATTTTCAACACTTGTTTTTTATTTTTAAAAAACCTATCCTAGTGGATGTGAAGAATCTCATTATAGTGATTTGCATTTCTCTGATGATATTGAATCAAGTTAGGTTCAGAACTACATATCAGTTAAGGGAAAGAGACAGTGGATACTTCTAAGAGGAGGCAGTGGGCTCGGGAAAAGGGTATTATAAGCCCCACTTAAATTTATTTCCAGTTGTCACGTACTACTCTTTTACTTTCGGTCAGGTAACTTGACAAGTATTTTTATCTTCAGGTGCTTATCCGCTAGCAGCACCATATGTTTCTCCTTCCAAATTACTGTTTCCTGGTGGTCAGTGTTTGTAATTAAGCCTTATTAATAAAATGCTAAAATTTGACTTCTGATTGAAAGATGATATCTTGAAGATGTTGACAGTGCTCTTTGTAAGACACCTGTTTTAATAAATTTGTAATAAACTTACATGAGTAGCTACAGGAAACAGTTAAATAAATGAAAGCAGAGTGAGGTTTGTTGATTTAGTTTAGGAGTGGTAGTCAGAAATGTATTTTGGATGTGAGCCAAAAAGAATATTTAAAGCCTTTGGTTACTTTGAATTTCTTTTATCAACAACTTAGTCAATTCTGAAAGGAATATGGTGCTGTTTCAATGATAGCCTTAATTTTATCATCCAGAATAAGGGATGAAATCTGTCACATATCGTGTCAATTATGGTGTGAAATGAGGCAACCCAGTCTCAGCATAGGTGAGCTTAATTGAGTAATTTTAAATCTTCTGTGTTGGGTGTTGTAATAATATAGATAATCTGTGAAAGTTTGCTGAGGTGCCTAGTAAATCATTTTTACTGCATTTTCATGTAAAAGTCAAATTTCATCTTTATGGTTACCTGTAATATATATTGTTAATGTTCCCATACATTCATGCTAAAATGACATATTTACAGGATATTTGTGTTGTGTCCATATGTGGCAATTACACGTGGCTGTTATTATGAGTCATTGTGAATGTTGAACATATTTGAACTTTGATTTATAAATAAGTTTTGTACTCCACTCCCAGATAATGAGATTATGTATGTACCATACATAGTTAACAATAGTTAAAAATAGGAAAGATCTAAATGTAAAACGCAATACTATAAAACTAGAGGCTAACAGAAAACCTAGATGACCATATTGGTGACGTTTTAGATACAGCACCAAAGGCATGAGTCAAGAAAAACAGTTGACTGGACTTTATTAAAATTAATTTCTGTTCTGTGAAAGACATTGTCAAGAGAATGAGAAGACAAGCCACAAACAGGAAGAAAATATTTCCCAGAGGTCTAAAATATACAAAGACTTGAAGGTTAATAATAATTGATTTAAAAATAGCAAAATACCTGAACAGACACTTCAGTGAAAAAGATACACAGATCACTGGCAAACATCTGAATATGTGTTCAACATATGTCATGAGGTAATTGGGAGTCAAAAAAGGAAAGAAATACCACTACACACTTACATAGAATGGCCAAAATAGAATATACTGATAATAAATGCTGGCGAGGATGTGGAGCGCTCATTCATTGCTGGTGAGAATGGAAATGGTATAGCCATTTTAGTAGACAGTTTTTCAGTTTCTTATAAAATTAAATACACTCTTACAATCTGGCAGTCAAATTCTTTGACATTTACCCAAATGAATTGAAAACATAGATCCACATAGAAACTTGCACACAGATATGTATATAGTAATTTTATTCATAATTGCCAAAATTTGAGCACAACAAAGATATTCTTCAGTAAGTAAATGGACAAACTACTACATCAGACAAAAGAATATTATTCAGTGATAAAAAGAAATGAACTATCCTGAAAAAAATGTAAAGAAAAATTTAAATGGATATTATTAAAGAAGCTGATCTGAAAAGGCTACATACCTAGTTGACTGGGTAGTTACACTTCTGCTGTCCTTGTCCTCTTTTCCTACAGTATTTGCAAGTGACAGCTCTCTTTTTGTGTATAATCTTCTGGTGCTTTTTAAAATATGCAAATGTAAGCAAATATTTTAGGAAGATGGCTTTGTCCCAGAAAAAAGATGATGTGGTTATGCATTATTTGTTGCTTATTAAAAGAAAATTCTAATACTTTTATGGGGATAAAAGTAGAAGTGATACCAACCCTTTCTTTACTATGTGCTTGACTTGCTTTATAAAGAACACTGAAATTATGGGCTGGGGATTTAGCTCAGTGGTGCCTTGCCCACCTTGTAAATGCAAGGTCCTGAATTTGATCCCTGATATGGGAGGGGACACTGAAATTACTAACACATCTTGAAAGAAAAATGGCTACTGAGAAGGCCAAAACCAAAATAAGTAACACTTATTGACAGTTTACTGTGTACTATGTTGTTTATAGTAACCCTAAGAAAATATGTATATGTAGCATTCTTATTTTACACATAAGAAAACTAAGGCTTCAGAGAGTTTAAGAATATAATTAACAGATGTCAGTAATGATAACGTTAGTTTTTTTCTTTTAATTTCAAACATATGAAAGTAGTCATAAACTGGTTTAGTGAAATTCCATATATCTTACACTTAGATGAACGATTTTATATTTGCTTGATCTGTCCTTTTGCCTACCTTCTCTGGAGTATTGAAGATAAGTCGTGATAATCTTTTTATTTTGTAACGAGATACTAAAAAATGTAGATGTTTTCTTGTACTTTCAAATAGCAGAAATGATAAAGAATGGTAAGAAAAGATATTGGTCAAGTGAGCAATATCAATTCCAGCCTAAAGAAAACTCAGAAATTTGGTTATGAAAGGATGGTGTGATTTAACTGTTCATTTGTCACAGATGGGTAATTTTTCACAAGGACAGAGATAGCTGCCCCACACTGAACTACCTAAAGGATATAGAGGCATGTTGCTTGCAGCCAGTCATCTTGATAGTGAAATGTACCTCTTGGTGAGCTTCAGGCCACCTTTCCTAATTAATTTTATACCAATTACAGTCTACATAGAAATGTTAAATTTTTAATAAATTCTTCTTGTGAGAGATTAATGAAGTTGTAAGTGTTCAGTAAAATGTACCTTGTGTGTTTGTTTTTTTTTGGTTCTGGGAATTGAACTCAGGACCTTCTCTTGAGAGGCAGGCAGCAACCCCACTGAGCTAAATCCCTAGCCCTTTGTACATTGATTTTTGATGTATGTAATCTTTGCTAATGGACACATATCATTAAAATGTACATTTTTTTTAAAAAGGTCTTTGACTTGCGTCAGTGTCATCGACAGATGCAGCAGCAGGCAGCCACTGCGCAAGCTGCAGCAGCTGCCCAAGCAGCAGCCGTGGCAGGAAACATCCCTGGTCCTGGATCAGTAGGTGGAATAGCTCCGGCTATTAGTAAGTATGCTTTTGATTTGTTTTTTCTTAGAGTCTAAAGTGGCATTTTATCTTTATTCACTAGGTTATTTCCTTTAAGCAATAATCGAAATTGAAATTCTTAACTGGGAATAATAACCTTCTTGAATTTGTAAAAATGTTTCTTCTGTAATAGTTGCCCTTTGCCTAAGATATGTTTGCTTTCTTTTTGTACCAAAAAAAAGGACTGTGAGATAAAGGGGACCATTATTATATTATGTTGTTCATCTCCCCTTTTTTGTTGATGCTTATTATAAGTCCCACCTCACCAGCCAGGGTGGGTTGTAATCAGTGAAGTACTTGGCTTGATTTTATTAAGGAAGCATATTTCAATTTCAGAATTGGATGCCTCTCCATTTTTTTTTTTTTAAGTAGAATGCCAAGCATGGAGAGAAAACTAAGGGTGGTATTTTGATAACTTGTAGAGTTTTTTTAATTTTAGGGTAAAATTGAACTATGTGCCAGGTTTCACACTGATGGGGAATTTTTTACTGCAGAGTTAAACTCCTGACTATAGACTTTTTGATGGAAACACGTGGCACCCATCTTCCACGTCTGAAGGCATAACTAATGATTCATTCAACCCCTGTTCTTAACCTCTTCAGTGTGGTAAGCAAATCACACTGGCTAAGAAAACTGCAGTGGCCCTGCAGGTTTCTGTACAGTATATGCAAATTCTTCCCATTAGTTTTATGGTAATATTGATTAATGCAGATTGACTATATGACTGTATGTTTTGATTGGAAAATTAGATGCAGAGTGTTGTAACGTAAGTTCAGGAGTTTACAAATTAGGCATAGATATATTCATTAGAGTTTTTTTTTTTTAAATTTGGGCATCTAAACGATTAATTTGCTAGTTTTGATGCTATAAACATGTTTTTTCTAAATAATTCAGAGGTAGTATTAAGTTTTTGAAGCTCTTGTACTTCCCTCATTGTGTATTATCTTTGTTACACTGTGAAATTGAGAGGCAGACATCATCTGGGTCATCTAAGAGGTCTTAGCCACACATGTTAACTGTCTTATTATTAGTCATGTCTTCCTCTGAAGTAGGCTGTTTATATTAGTATGGTTTTTAGAACCAACCTGTAGATGTGTGCTACCTCTTAAAATCAAGTTGTTTCTCATCCCTTCACCTCCACTTCTAAAGAGAAAAATAGATGGGGCATTGGTGGTTTGTGGTAATTTATAATTGGTGGTAGCTAGTTGACACAGGAATGTAAACTACCTTAACCAAAAGTTTTCAGTTCTTATTGATAAGGTTTAGACCTACGGTTACTTCTTGGCACTTTGACAGAGAAGTTATATGCTGAGGAATATAAAGAAATCAGAATGTAGGGAGGATGGGAAGAGATCACCCTGTCCCTCTGATGTCTTCCAAACTTTTCTGGTAGGTCTGTCAGCGGCTGCCGGCATTGGTGTAGATGATCTTCGTCGCTTATGCATACTCAGGATGAGCTTTGTGAAAGGCTGGGGACCTGATTACCCAAGACAGAGTATCAAAGAAACGCCTTGCTGGATTGAGATTCACTTACACCGGGCCCTCCAACTTCTAGATGAAGTACTTCATACCATGCCTATTGCAGATCCACAACCTTTAGACTGAGGCCTCTCGCTGTGGGGTCCCTTACCATTATCAGGATGGTGGACTATAAAATACAATCCTGTTTATAATCTGAAGATCTGTTTCATTTTTGTTCTGCTTTATCTTTTCATAAAGGATTGAGAAATGTGTTTGCTGCCTTGCTCCTAGCAGACAGAAACTGGGTTAAAACCGTTTTTATTTTTTTCTATTTAGAACTTTTCAGGCATGGCTCAGAGCTTGAAGATCAGGAAGAATACATTCTTATTAAATCTTCACCAGTTATTTACGAATGAGTCATTCCAGTGCTGGGAAATTTAACCCTTTAAAACATCTTAGAGCCTTTTTTATGCAGAACATCAGTGTGTGTGTGCTATTCTACAGAATAAATTCAACGTTGCTGATTTTAAACAGAGAAGTTCTCAAAGTTAATTCACCTATTTTATTTTGTGTGCAGATTGTTATTGTCAAACATGCTTTATTCCAAAATATTGTGCCATGTGGGTGAGTTAATATTATTAAGAGCAACTTTACTCTGTGTTTAAAAAACAGATAGTAATGTATTATAACCTTTTGTCCAAAATATTTTTTGCAAGTTAAACTAGTGAAGATGATTTCAATTCAGATTGTATTGCAACCTCAGTTTTAATTTTGCCAAGGCAAAACACTAATCTGTGTGTATATTGAGAATTCCTTAAAATCACCAGACAAAGAAATGTCATTTAAAATTACATTTGTTATACCTATTGGATGAATATTTATCACTCAGTGTATACTTTTGCCCCTTTAAACAGTAGATCTACTCTTCTGTATTTCTGGGCACAAGGTTGGTTACTAAGAAGCCTAGAAGAGGAATTTTTTTCCTTCATTAATTTGTAGGGAAAGGCTTTGTATTTTTAAAAACACTAAAAGCAGTGTCACTCTACCTACTATCTCACTATTCTGCAAAGGTGGCAATGCTGAAATAGTGAGTATTTTGGAAACTGCTAAATTCTATGTTAAATACTGTGCAGAATAATGGAAATAATGCAGTTCATAATAGGTAGTTTGGTATTTTTGTACTTGATTTGATATGTAACTTTTTTTTCATATACTGTTTAAATCATGTATGTTATGCCATGTTTAAAATTCAGTTTTTGTATCTTGGGGCAAGACTGCAAACTTTTATACCTTTTGGTTATTCTAAGCCCTTTGCCATCAATGATCATATCAATCGGCAGTGACTTTGTAGAGAAAGTTTAAGTAGAAAAGTTGAAGATGTATCAGCTGTACCACAGACACAATATGTATGCTTTTTACTAGCTAGTAGCATAAATAAAACTGAATCTCAGCATACACAGTTGGATTCTAGGTTTGATTTTTAAAAATTTTTCTTTTGCACTTTGAGTCCAATTTCAGTGGCAAAACACCTTGTACTAAATGACAGGCAATAGCCAGTTGTATTGGGCAGCTTTGGTTTTTCCCTCACACTCTACCAGGACTTTTCCATGGACATGTGTATCACTTAGAGTTGCTTAATTTTTTAAACTTTTATTCTACTAGAGCAAAAGTAAGCCTGCTTATCTGGAAGACAAATAGATTGTCTGCAGGATAGAGTGAAATAAAATCAAATATTATCTTTCAGATGCTTTTAATTTTTGCTTGAGGGCTTTCTGTGATTCTTTAAGATGTGTTATGCATTTGAACTCCAGATTAAACACAAGGATGTACTTACTAGTCCTCTTCATACGAACTGAAATGAACAAGTCTAAGGCCGTGCTCAGAAGGTCTTAAAAAGATGTCCTGGAAACCACTGAGTGCTTACTGCTGTGATTTGAATACAGACCTCAATCCATGTTACACATCTTGTTTTGTTTTGTTTTTTTTTGGTACCGGGGATCGAACTTCGGTCCTTGCACTTGTAAGGCAAGAGGTGGAACCGCTGAGCTAAATCCCCGGCCCCACATCTTTTTTAAGTAGCCTCTCCATTTCTACTCTAAATACTCAAAAATACAGTAAAGACCTAATTTTTTGTCTGTGTAAGTTTGGTGATTTTAAGTTTTATTGGCAGAATTATAGACAGATACCTTCTCTAGAAATTTTTGTCTTTAGGTTTGATTCTGCAAGAGAAATAGGAGAGGAGAGAATTTTAGAATAAGAGTTTTTAAACCCAGATTACTTGATTAGAACATTAGCCATGCAATGGTATAATCTGTTGCCTCTTTTTCTACTTTAGGGAAGATTTTCATGTATAATCATCTTCAGAAAGTGTGTGGAAAATATTTGCTAATAAGTATCTCTTTGGAGCCAAGCTACCTGTCTTGGTTTCTTTCTAATAAGAGCCATAAAATATAAAAGTACTTTTAGTTATTAATTGCTTATATTTTCCCTAGATTGTCACATGATTTTGGAAAACATCTAGTATGTTAGCAATTATTCCTGACAGCTTGGTTGTTAAAACTGTATTTGCATTTCTTAGAGGTGGTTATCTTTGATGAGTAAGACTGAAGAATCTTACTAGTTTAAAATTTTATATCTATTTTAGGATAAATAGCTTCTGTAGTTTGTATATAGTCTTATGTGGGTATGATTTAATCTTTAATTAATCTTTAATTCATAACTCAAAGACTCTCAGAATGTTGTTGAATTTCAGTAAAAGCTGAATGAAAGATGAACGAGGTACTTCTAGTGTGAGACCTGTTAGAATTTGTCTTGTGCCTTTCTTTGCATTATCAAAGGGAGTCCTTAATGGTATTGCCTTTATTTGTCAGGGAGTAAATTGTTTTGCAGGAATCTTTTGTTTTCTACAGTTTACTACTGCTAGTATACAGTGGTAATGATAATAAATCACTGCCATATAACCTTGCTTTTCCAGAAACATCGTCTGATTTCTTTTGTCTTTACCATTACCTATTTTTGTCTTTACGCCTACCCATTCCTTTTACAAACTCTACAGGTTTACAGATTGGATAGTCTGGATTAAGGATAACTATACCTGGAACATCCAAATAACAGCACATTATTAGCTGTGTTGTATTTCAGAGTCAAAAATCCATTTTTATGGGAAATGGTGTGATTTGTAATAGAAATTTGGAGTACAAAGTAAAATGTCTGTCTTTCAGATTATAAATACCTTATTTTAAAAGTTTTTGGTTAGTTGTAGTAAAGAGGGTTGCAGCTATCTTTTTGACTGCACAGTCTGGAAAAAGAAATTTTACATTTTCCCATAATGCTCCCTGAGTATCTGGAGGTGAAATGTTTCCGCTCCAAGTCTCTTGGTAACTGGTTAATAGTCACTTACTAGCTGTTTTGTGCAAAATCAGATTAATTCAGACCCTTTTTGAAAGCCTTTTGGAAGGGGCAGTTTTATTCTGAATAAGGCAGAGCTGTTTTTGGTAGTTTCTGTAGTTGCTGTCTTTGTTGTCATTTTATTAATTTATTGATAGCAAATTGGTAAACTGGTGAATTTAGGTTACTGAAGTAAGTATACAAAAGCAGTTACCTGTAAAGTTAATTAATAACCCTTGTCAGTGGGGTAGGTAACACTCAGCTAGAAGAAATACTTTTTTCCCCCTAAAGGCAGAACTCATTTTGTTGCTGCTGGTGATCTGTAAATAATCCCCTAAATCCTTTGCAAGATTATAGAGAATAGCTATGAGAATCTTGTGCAAGTCTTCATTTTTTTCCTTATGATAATTAGGTTATTTTTTCTGTTATATCCAGAAAGATATAAAAAGTGGCTTATTCATAGCAGCATTCTTGGCCCATCATTATCCCTATTTCTTGCCTCATTGCTGCTAGATTGTTTATTTGGTGTCATTGCAAAATGAAATTTTCTACAAACTTGCCTTACTAAGCAGGAAAACTTTTTTTAAGCGGTTTTTTTTTTTTTTTTTTTTTTTTTT
>NW_022900942.1:33965759-33995759 GCF_012274545.1 Fukomys damarensis | reverse complement strand
TAGATTATTTATTGCACCTCTGAATTCTAAGTGACCTTGCCCACCTTGCAGTGATTTTGGATTTTTTTTTACTTACCTTTCATCTGCTGAGTGGGCTTTTTACTTATTTCCATGTTATTCAAATGAGACTGGGCTTGATATTTTATCACTGTTCTCCTATGGACATAACGTTACATAATAGGTCCTTAAAAGACAATAATTTTAACCAAAGGCCTAGCACCACCTTAGGGATGCAATAAATACTTCACAAACAAAAACTGGGGCGGGGGTCTTCATTTTATTTTTGTCGTCAAAATTTATAAAGGCTTTTTCTGAGTCACGATCTTCCAACTTTCAAGTGGGTATATATTTTTGAAATACCATCCTAAGTGCTGTGTGCTGGTAATTTTTTTTCAACTAAAAGGGATTGAAAACCTGTTAATGCCCAATGATATTAGAGACCATTAATTTGGGTCTTTGGTTTCTTAGCCCTTGTATGCTTTGAAACAGGGAAATTCCTCTGAACTGCATCAAGTAAAATGGTTTATATGACTCAGAAAAGTATGAGTGAATGATAATTCACTTTATTTTTGGCTCTTTTTAGGTCCATTTTGATTAGATGGCTTTTGTCTGGACCATTCCTTTTAGAATTCTTTTCAACCTACTTTTAGATGAGTATCATTAATGAACTTTGCTTTTTCAAGGACTGAGGAATCTCTCTTTGGGGTGGGTTGAGAGTGAGGGGTTTTGGGGAGTCCTGGTAGAGGCCAGCTCTGTGGTAGCTGGAGAGGAAGGGATGAAACCAGCTGCTATTGCTAAGGCTGCTTGTCATTGATAGGAGGACTCATGGGCTTGGATTGGTTAAAAGGCTAAACATGGAGTTGGCAAACTTCTTTCAAGTATGTGGTTCTGTTCAATGCATTGGATATATGATTTATGGGAAATGCATGAATGCTTATAGATGATGAAAACCTGTTGGGCTGCAGAGCCCAGTGTGGAGGAATGGTGGGGAGGGTACTGGGGACAGATTTGATGTTGGTGTTTCCATGCTCGTCTCCTCCCCTGATGTTCAAGGAATGCCGTTATGCCAAAACTCAGAGAAAAACCACTCTTAGCTTCTGCTTTTGGGAAAACTGGTCAGCTGAAGCCCCAGTTAGTTCCTTTGTGGCTTTCTGTATACTTTTTCTTGGTTGAAGTCTATGGCTATAAAATAGTTGAACCTTTCTTGAGAACTCTGTAACTAAGTATGTTTTTGATTAAAAGAGAAGGCCAACTAAATAATTATGTGCTCATTCTGTTTCTTAAATTGTGGATGTCTTGGATCTATCTGGAAAGAGTTTCTCATCACTTAAAGAATTCTCAAATTTGAGGTCAACATTTTCCTTCATTGCTTTGTGGCCATTGAAATGGGAAATACAGCATTCCAGAGATGACCCTGAAATAACAGTCTCTGTTCTTATTTCTGTCTAAAGGAGGGGGTGGAATGATACTGACTGGAGAAGATGTGGGCACTGGGAGATTATGAAAACTAGGATATTTAAAAGAAAGAACCAAAAGTTGGAGATCCTCCATTGCCCACATAAAGATTAGGGAAAGCTCCCAGCTGCGTCCTTAATGAAATAGGCATCACTGAGAGGGGTATGTTTTCAGGTAAGTGATTCAGCGGCAACGGCTTGTAAATAGCATTGACTACATCAGCATTTTCTTTCTGATTTTGCTGGCGTGAGTTTCAGAGATGTCTATGCTAACAAAGTTTATGATATTTTAAGCTAGAACTTGAGGATATTAGATTGTCATTTAGTCATTGTTTCTGAGAGAAAATGTTTCTTTTTTCAGGGAAAAGGGAAGATGTATGTATTTATCTCTGTACTTTACTCTTAACCTTTGATTCTTTGTGTTTTATTCCATTTCCCCCATAATCACCGCTCCCACAAATAGCAATCTCAAAAGTTGGGATATTTCCAACTCTCCAAATCTTTCTCATCCCCAGTGCTTTACTGATAAATCACTATGCTTTTTCCCATCAGCCCTTTATGTCCTAAAAGTAATTCTATTAGTTCTGGCCCTACTTTTAGGGTGGCATCCAATTCCATATTTTGATGGAGTTCTGCTGGGCCACCTTAGTCACAGACAGATGGATAGGATAGGTTCAAAGAAGCCAGAGAATTTTTGTCAGTATATCCACCCTAAATGACTGAAGAAAGTACTCTAAACGAAGTGATAAAAGAAGGAATGTGGAACACGAGGAAGAAAGAAAAAACATGGTCAGTAACAATATGGGTAAATCTCTCACTGTGAGTTTTCTAAATTATGTGTAGTAGTTGAAGTAAAGATTATAACACTGCCTAAGATGGCTTTAAATGTATATAGGAAATATTTAAAAGTTAAAAACAGAAGAATAAAAGGGTCACACACGAGTACATTTTCTATATTTCACTCTGGTGAAATTACAGGAGACTGCAGTAAATATGAAGTGTTGTGTATTATAATTACTGAAAAGCTATATAAAGAGATACACTAAAAAACTAGCTAAATCAAAATGGAATTCTAAAAACTACATTAACAGTATTTGAGCAGGAAGAAAAAAGAAACAAAAATTGGAACAAGAAGGATTTTAAATGGCAGACTTCGGGGCTAACATCAATTTTTTAAAAATTGGTAGAATGGATTAAATGTGAATCAACAGTATGCTGTCTACCAGAAACTCACTTCAAACAACAGTGTATAAAAAGCAAAAGAAAATATTGGAAAAGATATACAAAGTAAATTTTAAATGTAATGCAGTGGTAGAATACTTGTCTGACATGTATGAGACTCTGGGTTCAACCCTCAGCATTTGGTGGAAAAATGTGGAAGCAGTTGTGGACTATATTAATATTAGTAGACTTTAGGACAAAGAAAAATACCAGAGATACCAAAATTAAACAGGAGTAAAAAGGTCAGTTTGATTAGGTGTGTTAAAATATACCTATAGTTCTAACTATTGAGGAGGCTCAGGTGACAGAAGTACTTGAGCCCAAGAGTTCAAAACCATTCTGGCCGACATAGCAAGACCTTGTCTTAAAAAAGTTCTATGAAGAAGGCTAATCCTAAATGGCATGTACTGATAACCGAGTTGCAAAATAATGTGAAGCAAAAACAAACCAAAATACTGTAGAAATATAGTTGTAGATAGAACTGTAACTGGGGACTGTAATACCCTCTTTCAACACACTGATAGAAAATGAAATAAAATTAGAGACATATAAGAACTCAATACCACCTTCAGCTGATAAGATGTAACTGGCGTTTGTTGCATAAGTCATGCAACAACAAAACAGTTTTTCTGGGGGACAGAGGTGATAGTTAACAGGTCCATGGTACAGTTGGTTAGGAGAAATAACTTCCAATTTTTTTAGCACAGTAGGATAACTAATATTTCAAAATAGTAGGATTTTAAATGTTCCTAACAAAAAGAAACAAGGTTCTGAGGTGCTATATATGCCAGTTATCCTGATCTGATCCTTATGCTCTATATATGAATTGAAATGTCATACTGTACTCCCTAAATTTGTAATGACTCATAAAAATGTAAAATTATGTATACCATTGTAGATCATCATGGGTAATGAAATTCAAGTTTAAAATAATTAGTATCATACAAAGTATTCTCTGACCAAACTAGCAGGAAGAGAAAGGTAATAAGAACATTTCCTAACACTTGAAAATAACACACTTCTAATTAACCCATGGGACAAAGAGAAGTCAAGGGAAATTGTAACAGCAAAACACTAAACTGAATGAAAATGGAAATAAAGTATACTGATGTTTGTGGGATATGGTTAAAAAAGTGCCCAAACAATTTTGTAGTGCTAATTGCAGACTTTAGAAAAGAGAAATCTCAAATCAGCATTTGCAGTATTGAGGATTGAATTCTTTTTTAATTGATTTTTTTTTTGTATCAGGATGGAACTTGGGTCCTTGCGTTTGCGAGGCAGGTAGTGGAACCACTGAGCTAAATCCCTGGCTGGGATTGAATTCTTTAGCACTGAGTGATATCCCCAGCCCTTTTTTATTTTGACACAGGGTCTTGGTAAATCACTGAGTTGGCCAGGCTGGGTTGAAACTCTTTTTTTCCTCTTGCCCCTTCCTCGCAGAGTGCTTGGTTTACAGGTTTGCACTACTCCACATGGTTTCAAGTCAGTATTCTATGTTGCCACTTTCAGCAGCTAGGAAAGGAACAGCAGAATAAACCAAAGTAGCAGAAAGAAGCAAATAAAGATATGAGCAGAAATCAGTAAAGTTGAAACAAAAATAGAGAAGGTCAGTGCAATAAAGAGCTGGTTCTTTGGAAGGAGTAAAAATGACAAGTTTCTAACAAGTTTGACCAAAGAAAAAGAAGATACAATTTGGGAGTGAAATGGGATAGCAGTACAAATTGCAGCTATCACAAGGATGGTAAGGGAATACTGTAAACAACTATACACATAAATTTGACAGCCTACATGAAAGAGCAATTTCTTGAAAAAAACAAATATGAAACAGGTATTTTTGAATAGGGCTGTAGCTATTAAGGAAATTAGATTAATTTTTAAATATAAAAACAAAAGACGACAGGCCCAAAAGTTTCCACTGCAGAGTTCTTACCAAATAAAGAACACCAGTCCTGTAGTATTTTCCAAAAATAGAAGATGCATCATAATTCATTTTATGATGCTAGCATTACAAAGCACCACTCAGAAAAAATAATATACTCAATCTGTCATGGTTTTTTTGTTTTTGTTTTTGTTTTTGTTTTTTTTTTGTATCCTGGGGATTGAACTTGGGATCTTGCACTTGCGAGGTAGGTGGCAGAACCACTGAGCTAAATCCCTGGCCCAGTCATGTATATTCTTAAAAAAATCTTTTAACAATATTTTCAAGTCTTATGAAAATTTTTTTGTTTTGTTTTGTTTTTTGTTTGTTTTTTTGGTACCAGGGATCAGACTTGGGACCTTGTGCTTGCAAGGCAGGTGGTGGAATCACTAAGCTAAATCCTTGGCCCTAATTTTATGAAAATTGACAGGCCTAATTCAATGTGTACCAAAATCTCTGCAAGAATTTTACATACAGGCAAGGTTATACTAAAATTTATGTGCAAAGATAAACTAGAATAACTACAATTTTGAAAAACAGTAGTGGGGGTAATCAGTCTACCTGGTTTTAAGGTATTACATAGTTACTATAATCAAGGTTTGGTATTGGCAGAGAGATAGATATAGATCAGTGGAATAGAACAGAGAACCCACATATGTGCACAGCAGACTTTTTTGACAAAGACAAAAGCAATTTAATGGTGGAAAGCTTCACCAAATGGTGACTGTTATGGTTTAGATCTAAAATGTCTCTTAAAGTGGGAAGAACATGTTCAAATGGCAACAAGGGAGGGGGAAAGAGGAAAGGGGAAATGAAAGAATAGAAGTCAAAGAAATGGAAACAAAACTTGTGTAAATGGAGAGGGAAAGAAGGGCTGAAGGGAGGGGAGGGGAATTAGGCAAAGTAAGATATATTATATACAGGTAAAAATTCCCTATGATGAATGTGGTCCATATGTATGACAAATATGTACTAATAAAGTTAAAATGTGTCCCTCAAATTCTCGTGCGCGCGCGCGCGTGTGTGTGTGTGTGTGTGTGTGTGTGTGTAAGGTGACTGGATGGCAGGGGCAGAATTCTCATCCGTGGACTCATCTATTGATGAATTGTGTAGCTGAATGTACTGTTAGGAGGTAGGGTCTCATGGAAGGTGGTTCACTGGGAACCTGGAAGGTTGACCTGGAAGGGTGTATTCTTGTTTCCTGCTCCACCTTTCTCCTTCCTGGCTGCCTTGGGTTGAGCATTTTTCCTTTCACCATAACCCTCTGCCATCCTGTTTCTGCCTTAGAGCCAAGTAACCATGGGCTGAAACAGCGAGTCAAGGTAAGCCTATCCTCCGTTAAGTTGTAGGTATTGGGTATTTTGTTTGAGCCCAGCCTGGACAACTTAATTAATGAGACCATCTCAAAATTAAGGGCTGGTAATGTAGTTCTGTGGTAGAGCTTGCCTAGCAAGCTCAGGAACCTGGGCTCAATCCCCAGTACTGTAAGTAAAATAGTATAAAAATTTAAAGTTCCCACTTACATTTGGACTACTTCTAGATTTCTGTTCAGTTCCATTGATCTGTCTGCCAAATAGGGTAATATTCTCATAGCTTTATAACTTATGCACTATTTAACATGGTGATATATAGTAGTATATTAATATGGTATATATTAAAAATTTCATGAAGTACTGCACACCTTGTAAAGACTTGGCAACAGTAGTTTACTGCTCATCTCTCACCCCAACGTTAACTCTTCACAGATGATTTGTATGCTTCTATGTATCTTAATGGATTTAATATCAATACATTAGTGCACATACAAAGTTTATTTTTTTGTTAGCGCTAATCATAATACATCAGATTATCAGACATAGGATACCATCAATAATAATATGCACCAGTCCTACCAAGAAGAGAATATACTGCCTGGTAAACTATGACAATGCTGTTTTTTTATGTGTAATTTTTAATTTACATTTATTGAAAGGGTTTGTGTAGTCATTTGCATATAACTCTCATACAATGTCTCTACATTAAATGGAAAGTATAAAAATCAGACTCCATTTTTTAAGTGACTTCTGATCAGAATTACCCACATCACTGTTTTTACACAGTGTTTGTCTCCCCATGCCCAGAAGCCTTGAATGCAGCATTTCTTCCAAGACTGCTTTGCTACTGTCTCAGGGTTTTTCTTCCAAGTTGCTTACACACATACTGCAGTTTTTGATGTGGGCACTTTCTTGATTTTATAAGGAGCTAACAAAGTTTTCAGACAATAGGCAGGAATCAAATTCCTTAAATTGTCCTTACAATGGTTTAACTGAAATTGTAAGAAGTCTTTATATGTTTGTGCAAGACAGCTCCATTTTGACAGCACTGGACCAGTACTGAAAGATGATTAAGGGCCTTCTGATTCTTAGGTTGAAAGGTAACAACGAAACTGGTTTATAAGTATTGTCTTGCATCTTAATTTTTCTTACCTAATATGTACATAGACCTGCCTCTTTCTAAAATAAAAGCTGCAGTATTCCCAAATAGTTATACCACAATTTATATAACCACCTTTTTATTGATGGATCTCAACCTTGTTTCTGAATACCATAAAGATGCTATAGTAAATACCTTTCACATGTCTATGTGAGTATTTTTCTAGGATAGATATTTAGAACTGAAATTTTTTATTGAAGGTTATCTCCATTTTCCCTCTTGGGACTGAACTAAGTACCTTCACACTGAGCTAAATCCCCAACCCTTTTAAAAAGAATTTTTTTTCTTTTTTCAAATTTTGAGACAAGGTCTTGTTAAGTTGCCCAGGCTAGACTCAACTTTGAGATTCTCTTGCCCAGCTTTTTAAATGTTTTATTGTCTCATGAGAAAGCCTAATTTTGAAGTGTTATTGAATGAGTATTGATGTGTTCATAATATCCCTTTATTATTGCTCACATTGGATATTACAAATTTAGGTATTCTGCCAGTCACATTGGGTTAAGAGTGATATCTTACTGTTATTTTAGTTTGCATTTCCCCGTTACTAGTTGGATACTTTTCACATACAGGGCAAATTAAAATAACCTCCACTCACTAGCTCACCATTCCCATGGTCAGGAGTCTAGCCAGTTGCATCTGTATCTGATGTCTTGACCAGGTGGAGATCCACTTGAATTGTTGGCAGGATTCATTTCCTTATGGTTGTGAAACAGTTCTTTTGTCTTGCTGGCTGCCCTTATCTCCTTAGGTAGGCTCTGACTGCTCTTAGGTCCATGTGCTCCCTCCATCTCAGCTCCTGGGCCCTCCTGTCAGATCTGTCACTTTGAAGTTCTCAAGTTTTCCCTTGCTTTGGGAGAGCTCTTGGCTTAGGTCAGGCTCACTCAGGTCCTTGTTTTCAAATCAGTATGCCATACAGCATAGCTTAGTCACTTGGGTAAGATCCTTTCACAATCCTGGGATTGTTCTGGACATATGCACTTGGATGCAGGCAATCCTGGGGCCATCTTAGAATTCTGCCTTCCACACCACCTGGTAAAAGAGATGACATTTATATCAGCTAGGAGATGGACTTTGAGCATGGCTGTGCCGGGCAGAGACATGTACATGTGTGTAAAGGGCTAAGGAAGCCAGGAATAGCTTCCAGAAGGAGCTTGTAGTCTGACAATCTGAGCAGTTGAAGGAAGCTTGGGGCATGTGACTCCCTGTCATTTCCAAGGAAACAGCCCCAGCATCCTCAGCTGTAACTTCTGTGAGGGCCTCCAGACTTCTGTCCATTCTTGAAGGAGGAGGTGAGAAAGACAAATGTCTTTCTGACCAAAGTAGCCTGTGGGTAGTGCTTTACTAAAGGTCAACCAGGGCCACCATCCTGCTGAGGGAGAAGCTGGAGGGAGATGGCCTTTGAACTCAGCCTTAATGATTGGAGAGAGTTTTAGAAGGAGTGACGATATGGAAAGAGGCTTCTAGAAGGGATACAGCAAAGACACAGGGATGGAGGTACAAGGAGCATTTCAGGGAAGGGCAAACCGCCACGGTGTGAAGCCCCAGGAGTTTGAGAACGGAGAAGCAGCCAGGAAGGGGAGTTGGGTCTGGACTGTGATGAGGCTTAAGGAATAGGCAGAAGAATGTGAGCTTCAGGGAAAATGTAAGTTCAGCTTGACTTATTTGGCAGTAGAATGTTTGCCACTGCCCAAGAGGGAGAGGCTATATTCCAAGTTAATATTCCATTTTATACCTGATATGAAAGAGAAACACGGGCACTTAAGCCCAGAGTAAACACAGTCATTATGGTGACCACAAAGTGTCACTGATAGATCAATAAAAAAGGAGTCACAGGAGAAACAAGTCCACCTCTGCAGTGTGTAAAGCAACACCACCCAATAAATGCTACTGACCTTCCTGTGAAGAACCAAGCTCTGATAGCTTTCTTTTTAATTAAAAACCAGACCACAAACTGCCCTTCATGGTTGATACGGGTTGAATTGTGTCCCACAAAAGATATGTTAACACCCTCACCTCTGGTGCCTGTGATTGATGCGGGAATACAGTGCCTGTAGATGTAATAAAATCAAGATGAGGTCATTGGGATGACCCATGTGCAGTATGACTGGTGTCCTCCTATAAAGAGGAGAAAGCTGACTACATAGAGTCAGGTTGGAAATAGCGAGCCAAGGAACACCAATGACCCCCACCCTCACCCTCCACAAGGGAAAGCAAGGAAGGAGCAAGGAGGGGGCCCTCACCCGACTTTAGACTTCTGGTCTCTATATTTGTAAGAGAATAAATTTCCATTGTTTAACCCGCTCAGTTTGCAGTAGCTCATTACGGCAGCCCCAAATAATTAATGCAACATCCATTCATTCTTCAGACATACAGCATGTGCTCACTCTAGCAGACTCCATGCTGGGGGCTTCAGTTGACTCTGCTGAGTGAGATGCTGTTTGCACAGGAGGACGTAAACATGGTTAATGTTGCAGGTTGGCATCGAAGAAGTTAGCATCAGGCCACTGTGTGAGGTTTGGTGTGTGTGTGGAGGGTGCATTGAGAAAACGGGCCCTCCTCAGGCTGGGAAGGCCAAGGACATATGGGGCAGGATCAGACCGTCTTTAAAACACCCTGGGGCAGAGTTGGGGCAGAGGATTTTGCTTTTCACCTCTTTGGATCCTGGAGGTGTCCTTCTTTGACACACTGAAGACCAAAGTACTGCTCAGACAAGAAGTGGCACAAAGTTGTAAACTGTCCTACCCAGGGTGAAACACTGCTACCACACATTTCACAAGTCAGTAACTGGCAGACTCCTGGCAGTGTAAAATCCTGGTTAGAGGGTCCCAGTACTTGTCAGCCCAAGGTCACATCGAAGTGTGACTCATTGTTGACCTTTGACAACTTTAACATAAAAACTCACTTTCTTTATCTCCTAAACACAGACACACTTAACCATCCTAGGTTTGGTGAGACTTTCTTAATGGGCCTAGTGCCGAATGTGTTGGGATGTCCCTTACTTTTGAACGGATGAGCCAGAAGATGCACTACAGAGGGACTCTGTTTGTGTCCTGTCTGGGGACTGGTGGCCTCCTGCAGTCTCAGGTGTGGCCCGGGCTCTGGAGCTCCTCTGGTCCAGACCTCGGTCCCCCGGGAACCCCTTTTTCCAGGAGTCCGGAGAAAGGACTGCAAGAGTGATGTTTGGGAGAGGCAACAGGTAACCAGAGGCCAGGTATCCCAGGATGAGACGGGAGACTAAGATGCGTGGCAGGTCTTGGCCTTCAGGGCCACCGAAGGCTCCGTTACTCCCGACCCCGGGAGCCGGGGAAGGAACCGGGTAGTCCCACTGTGGACGTGGCAGCGCTGAGAGTAACCTAGGAAAGGAGGCCAGAGTACCGTCCTTGTGGAAGGAGAGGCTGAGAACCCGACGCCCTTCCTTGGCAACGCGGAAGAGCGAGGCTCAGTGCTCCGAAGGCCCCTCCTCCGCCTTCTTGCGGTCACCACTGGGTGTCGCCATTGCTCCGCCAAGGGTGCGGGAGACTCGGTGCTCTGAGGCTCCTCCTTCGTCCCCTCCTCTCTAAATAGACAGGGTACAGCGCCGGAAGATGGACCTGTCTCCTCTTTGAGCCTTCCACGGTGGTGCCCTAAAGGTCGGCCCTATGCCAAGCAAAGCCCGCGCCCAGGCTCCAATATCCAGATTCTGCAGAAGCCAGAGCTACCAGGTTGTTTCGGAACCTCTGACAACTTTTATTTCCACAGGAGCCTCGGTCATGCAGTCACTAAGCCAGGTCCCCATTATTCAGAATCTGACCCTCAGCAGGGAGGCTGAGGGCAGAGTCCCTGCTCTCCCCGCCTGTCCCATTCTGAAATCTTTGGACCTGGCCCTTCAGGGCCCGGGGACAGGTGCTCCTCGTTCTCCTCCTCCTCATCGCTAACAAGTCCTTCCTCCCTTCCACCTGGTCCTGCCTGCTCGTTTAGATGCAAGAACCCATCATTCTTGGGTCACCTGACAATTAAGAGCTTGCTGGCTGGGATGGTGGCACAGGACTGTAATCTCAGAACTCTGGAGTAATTTAGCATCTTAGTGAGACCCTGTCTCAGAAAATGGGGTGGGAAAATATAGCTTAGTGTCAAAAGCTCTGGGTTCAATCTCCAGTAATACAAAGAGCGGGGGGGGGTATCACTCTTGTAGGCCTTTCAGCGAGGAAGAAGAGGGGGTGCCCCTGGCTCTCAGGGCTGCTGGCTGTTGGGCCCACTTCACAGGACAGGCTGTTCTGAAAGCTAGGAGCAGCTGGCTGTGGCCCCCTACACACCCTGGAGACAGCACTGGCCTCAAGGGCCTCAAGCTATCACGGTGTCAAAGTACAGAGGTGCCGTCAAAGTACAGAGGTGCTGGTAGGGGAAAGTAGCAAAATGCCTATCAGAATGTTTTTTCTGGGAGCCCACTGCTCTCTGGGATGTTTCCTATTCTTCCCCAGTTTAGTTTGAATTGTGTCCTTTTGCTTTCTGTCCTGGAGGTGACTCTTTGGAGGAGTCCTGGGGTGAGTGTCTCTCTTGAGCTGCATTATCTGTCCTTGGGGCAGAAGCACCCCCATGCCTGGCCCAACAAATCTGTCTGAGTTGGTCCTGGGATGTTAGCTGAAAGGAGACTAGAACTCAGGACCCCTCAGTCTCTGGTACCATATTGAGCCTACTTCTTGCATTCAGTGGATAGCGACTTCTTAGCACCTCAGTTTCTTCTGATGTGTAACCTGGCTTCCTTTTCATCATGGGGTATGGCAGAAAAAAATTAGACCAGAATGACAAACTGGTTGGTGCCTGATCAGCCATTGTGAGAAACAGCTGAGTACAAAAAAAAAGTTTTTCCTTGAAATGTGAAGCTCTTTTGGGTTTGATATGATTTTCTATCCTTTTGGTAGAGACATACAAGGGGAGATTAAAAAATATGGTGAATGTGGTCTGGGATTTAGCTCAGGGGTGCTGCTACCTGCCTTGCAAACACAAGGTCCTGAGTTCGATCCCTGGTACCCTCCCCACCAAATATGGTAAATACTTAAATTTTTTAAAAGTTTATTATGGTAAGACAAATGAATATTAATCTCCCTCATAATATTTCCCCTTACTTCAAACTCACTGATTCCATCATTGTTACCACTCTCTGAAGCAGTTCAGGAAGTCCTCTTTTTTAAGTGTCTTTACAAGGTGTGACCAGAAATGCAGTGAATGCCGCTGCCGATACCGTCTCAATGAAAAGGGTGTTTCCTCCTTTACCTTACTCCCTAGATTTGGCACCCTGTGACATCTTTCTCTTCCCCACAGTCAAGAAGACTATGAAAGGTAGATATTTTGAATCAGTTCAGGACATTGAGGCAGCCCACTCTAGTGCAACTAAAGACACTCACAAGAGAGGACGTCTAGAACTGCTTCAGAAAGTGGCAGGAAGGATGGATGGCTAAGTGTGTTCCAAGAGAGGGGAGAGTTCTGTGAGGGGATTAATAGCAGTGTGTCTAAATTAAACACTCTATGTTTTAAGTATTTTATTAGTATATGCTTGTAGTACGTAAGAATCACATTTGTTGTGGAGAGTAGTTACAGGTACACCTTTTCATTCTTTTTATCCTCCTACTCTTCTGCTTCCTCTCCTCACAACTCTAGATCCTCTTCCCTTTTCTAAAAGATCTATCTCCCTGGTTCCTATTGCTCTTTACATTATTTCTACTTTGGATTTCTCATGTAAAAGAAGTCATGCATTTAAGTTTGTGTGTCTGATTTGTTTCACTTAATATTATGCTCTCAAGGTGCATCCATTTTCCAAACTCGGACTCAAATTTATCCTCCTTCACAGTAGAATAGTATTTCCTTGTGTATAAATACCAATTTTCTTTTTTTTTCATTTTATTGAGTTTATTGGTACATTTTAGGGATACAGTACAGTTACATTCATTGTTGGGATCTTGTACCTCTACATGACAGGTCTTGGTTCTCATTTTTTCCCCTTACTTCTGCCCTCCCTTCACCCCTCCTCCCCTCCCCATCTACAAACACTTTATTTTCATCTTTTCATTCTCTCACATTTTTTTCTTTTCCCTTTTTGTTCTTCCCCTACGTATCATACCTTCCCTACACCTTTAGCTCCTTTCTTCAAATTTCTAAATGTCAGTAATCTTATTAGAATCTTATGCATTGTTGCAGAATATTCACACCAGGGAAACTATTTGGTAATAAATACCAATTTTCTTTATCTGTTGATGGACGCATAGACCTCTTCCAAGATTTAGCTGTTATGAGTTGTGCTGCTATGAACACGGTGTGCATACATCATTATAGGATAATGTCTTTCACTCATGGGAAGATATCCAGGGGAGGTGTAGCTTGGTTGAATAGAATTTCTAGTTTTAGTTTTTGGGGTATCGCCATACCTTGTAGTGTTCTACTAGAGTACATTCCCAACAACAACACAGAGGGTTTTTTTTTTTCAACCCTGCAGCCTCTCTGGTATTTGTTACTATTTTATTTCTTGATGACCATTCTTTCTGAATAAGGTGGAATCACAGTGTTTTAAAATTTACATTTCTCTAATGGCCAGAGATGTGGAACATTTTTTCACGTGTACATTGGCCATTTGTATTTGTACTTCTGAAAGGTGTCTATTCATTTGTTACTTGTTTTTTGATTGGGTCTTTTATTTTGGTGGGGGGGGTCTCTCTTTTTTTTTTAGTTCTTTATATATTCTAGATACTAGTGTTGTTTCAGAGGAGTAGCTGGCCAAATTCTTTCCCATTCTGTAGGTTGTCTCTTTACTCTGTTGGTTGCCTCCTTTGCTGTATGGAAGCTTTGTATGTAATCTTATACAATACCTTATAAAATCCCATTTGTTGATTCTTGATGTTATTTCTTTTGTAATTTGGGTTCCAGTCAGAAATTCCTTACCTGTGTCTTCAAGAGTTTTACCTATTTTATCATCTAGCAGATTAAGTGCTTCTGTTTTAATATCTAGGTCTTTGATCCACTTTGATTTTATTTTGGTGCATAGTGATAGATGCGGGTCTAGATTCAAACTTCTGCACATGTGTAACCAGTTTTCTTCAGTACTCTTTGTTTAAGAGGCTATCTTTCCTCTGGAGTGTGCTTATGGCCTTTGTCAAAGACCATATGGCTTATATTACTTTCCCAATTTCTTTTTCCACACACCTTCTATTTTGACCATACTATGCCGGTATGTATGAAAAATACTTCACTTCTCAACTCCACTGTAAGAAAAACTGGAGACAAAGTTGATCACAGCTGTCCATCACCTGACATGGGACTGTGTGAGGGTGGGGGTGTGGGGAATGGGGGTGGCGCCTCATCCAGCAGGCAGCAGCTGAGTCCAGTGGGATACTGCCAGGCAGGAAAACAAGCCTCGTGCCATCAGATCTAATATTTCCAGGGAAGCCGGAAACTCGTATTTTTACCGTTTCCCAATGTTGAAATGTTGGCGTATGACTCCAGAAACTGTCCAAACTGCAGGCCAATCCAAACAGGCCTGAGGCCAGATGAAGGCCTCTGGCTGCCAGTTGGTTGACCCCAGACCCAGACCTCTGCAGGGCCATGTGCTGTGGGCTGGCTCACAACCAGCCCTTTCTGCTGGCAGGGGAAAAATGACTGCAGCCTTGCCTCACCGCTCGCCAGCTGTCGTGCGGCTAAGGGATGCTGAGATATTCCCTTCTGAGGCACAGATATACGAAGGGTTTTCTGGAGGAATGACACCAATATTTCCCAGTGTTTCTCCAGAACAGCTTGAAATGCATCTCTAAGTCTCTGCACCAACATACCAACCTGCAAACCAGGTGATCACTTCTCTCTGGGTCTCAGTTTCATAAAGTATGATATAGATATGAAGGGGTCTGACTAGGCATTTATTCAAACCAAATCTTTTCATTGGCTGTAGGGCCTTTGCTGGGGGTGGGCATTGCAAGGGATTTTTATTGTTGTTGTTGTTATTTGTTTTTGGTACTGGGGATTGAACTTGAGTCCTTGTGCTTGTGAGGCAGGCAGTAGAACCACTGAGCTAAATCCCCAGCCCCAGGGATTTTTTTAACATATTAAAATGTAATAATTTTACTTCATGGTTTTGCTTAAGTCTTCAGGGTCATATCAAAAGAGCCTCAGGTATAATTTAAAATTTTCAAATAGTCACATTAAAAATTAAAAAAAACTTAAATCGATTTTAATAATACATTTTATATAGTGTAATAGATAAGCAGATTTTTTGTTCAACGTGTAATCAGTATGAAAATATTAAGAAGACATTTTGCATTATTTTTTCACACCAAGGTTTGGAAATCCATTGTGTGTTCTACAGCACATGTCACATGCTCATTAGTCACATGTGGCTGGTGGTCACCATACTGGACAGGGCAGTCCAAGACAAGAAGTGACAATAATCACTACGTTTTCAAGTGTAAACCAAGCAGGAAAGGGAATTGTGCATATTCCCCAGTGAGTGAAGGCAGTGCATAGTTTCCTGACTTCCCCCATTCCCTGAATTTCTTTCCACTGAGAACATCTCTTCATGGGAAAAGAGGCCGTACCATCTTATTTACCCAGCATGCATTGCACTGCTGTTAAGCCCAGGCCATCAAACAGTGCCGGTCTCCACCACTGTCTGTCAGCACCGAGGACAGGCAAAACCTACAGAGGAGATGAAGAGCCCCTTGGGGACTTTCAGCTGATCTTGCCTGCAGTCTGAGAAAGTAGCAGGAGATATGCCCATCCTCTGCTGTGCCACCTGTCAGCCCTGAAGGAGACAAAGGCAACTGTGAGGGGGAGGAGAAGAAACTTGGGGAAAGGAACAAAGATCTCCCTCCTTTCTCTCTCTCTGTTTTTGCGGGGGTATTGGGGATTGAACACAGGACCTTGCCCTTGTGAGGCAGGTATGGTGCAAATGAGCTAAATCCCCAGGCCTCCCCCCACCCAAGTACTGGGGATTAAACTCAGGACCTTGAAATTGTGAGGCAGGTGGAGCTAAATCCCCTGCCCTCCAGGACTCCTTTTGAAAGGCAGGCCCCAGCCATAGTGTTCCTGGGTGTAAGCTTGAGCTGGAGAAGTTTCTATGGGGCTTAACTTACTCATTACTGAGTTTAAGGCCATTTTGTTTCTCAAAATAATCAGAGAATTTGCTTTAAAATATTCCACCAAAGACAGAATGTGTGTTGAGGGGAGACAGGAATTGATAAAACAAACATGACTTTGATTGGTTACATGGAAATTTATTATATTATTTCCTTTTTTTTCTGGTCATGTGTGAAATTTTCCACAATAAATTCTTATAAAGTGACTAGACCCATGGTGGTGAACCTGTGGCACATGTGCTGCAGCTGGCTGTTCGTTACTATTGAAAGGTTTGACATCATTGGACTAGAGGATTTTTTAAAATTGGGAGTGAATAAGAGGCATAAAAGCTGCCAGAGATTCACCCATGGCTGGTATGAATCAGCTCTGCAGAGGCAGTTTCAACAGGCAGATGATGGGGAAACATCATCAACCAGATGTTTTCTGAGCACACTCCAGGAGATCCACTTGTCCAGTGTACTAGTTATTGTTTCTAGGTGGTTGAATTGCTGTTTTCCATCCCACGGACATAGGTTTTGGCTAAGACTTCCAGCACTTACCCCAGCAGGGCCTAGGCAGATCAGTAGCTCCCCAACTTTTCTGGTTGACTTAATGACAGTAGCTCCTCTCTAGAGATAGCATGATGAATGTTCCTGGAGTGCAGCGCCCCCAAGGCACGGAAGGACAATCTCTGTGAAGCTACTGAGCACTGTAGGGGCCATTAGTCACTGAGGATTGCTTGATATTTTGAAAGAAACTCTTGGTCTCTCATAAATAAGCTGGAACACTGAATCATGCCTAAGGCAGGTGGCTGTGGTTGAGGCCCCCACACTTCATGAAGTGCGGTGGGAGGTTTGGAATAACATCTCAATGTGTGAACAAGAATCTGCCTGGTCAAGCCGAGGTCCCTGTGTTGGAACCACAGGCATTGGCAGCTGGAGCTGCGCGGGTGAGTGATTTCAGTTACTACTGACCTTTGGGACAAGACCTGCTGGCTTCTCTGTGTGACTCATCATTGTGTGTCAGCTGAAGTCAGAGTCTTCTGAGCCTAAGGCCCCCTAGCTTCCTTTCTCAGTCAAGGAGAGCCATGTGTGGAGTCCATTTCTGGCAGCAAAGCTCACAAGGAGGCCTCCATGTGCTTCTCTGAGGAAAGTTTGACTTTTTATGCTTTGTTCTTTTTGTTCCCTGAGTGTAATAGCTAATATGTTCTTTTTGTTCCCTGAGTGTAATAGCTAATACTTTATGAAGATTTCTGAGTGGTAGGCATTGTTTGATGCTTTGTGTGAGTTATTTAATCCTCAGAGGGTTGCCGTGTGGAGAGGATTATCATTTCTCTATTGTACAGACGAGAAACTGGAGGCTTGCTGAGTGACTTGCCCATGGATACACGGTGATTTGTGACCCAGACTTAACCTGACCACAAAAATCTGGCTCTCTGCTGCTGTTTGATCCACCTCCCGGGCCACTTGAAGAGACTAAGCTCATAACAGACCCCAATCAGATAAGGGGTATGTGGTAGGCTCTGGAGTGGACTTCCCAGCTCAGGCCCCAGATGAGCCCAGTGGAAAGACATTTAGAGACATTCCAGCCCATGTATGATAAAGGGTGGCCCTTAGCGAGCAGGGGTTCTTGAGGATCTGGGTGACGAATGGACCAAGAATGATTTATAGCCAGGCATGGTGATGCCTGTAATCCCAGCTCCTTAGGGGATTGACACAGAAGGGTCACAGTTCAGGGATAGCCTTGGCAGCTTATTGACACCCTTTCTCAAAGTTAAAAATTTAAAAAGGACTACAGGAGTGCTTCCTTAGCATATGGGAGGCCTGAATTAAATCCCCAGTTCTGGGAAGAGAAAATAATTTGTAATGGGGTAAATGTTTCTTCTGAAGTGCTGAGAATACCTCTCTAGACTAAACTTTCCCTCTGCCCACGTAGCTGCCCCTCCCTATATTGGGCACAGCGTTCCAAAGGTGCTGGGACATCACCTGAAGAGCATGGGTTAAGAAGGCCCAACAGGGTTGAATGTACAAGGTGCTTTCCATACCTGCCCTTGCTTGTCTCTTTCTGTAATTTAGCAGGGGGTAATTCAGACCCATGGTAGAGATTGGAAGGTAGAGATTGGAGTCCAGAGTTTTTGCCTACCGGCTCAGATGGGACTTAAGCTACTCATGCTAAGTTGGATTTCCCAGTTAGGACAAACAGAAAGGGAAAGACGCCAGCCCCTGTGTCCTAAGGAGTAGGGGCTGTCTCGAATAGATTTTTCTTAAACCCAGTTCTTTGGTGTTTTCTTTACTCTGCTTTCCCTCCTCACTCACCATGGACGCGAAGACATCACAGCTGCACACATCAGACTGGGTGAGCAGAGATCTGGATGGACAGGCTGCCAGCTTCAGTTTCAAAATATGAGAATTCACGCCAGGCTGGGTTGTCATTGGAGGGCTTACATCTGTCACAGAGACATAAAATTCATAGCAGCTTCCATACATAAAGCCCACAGCCTCATCGTGGCATCCCTTGGCTAAGAAGACCGTAGTGGTAAGAAGCAGGAAATCCCTCTGCTCCTGTTCATTTCTTAAGAGTTTTTCTGTGGTTTACTTTGCTCCTTTCTACTTCCTTGTTATGTTGCCTGGGCCTCTGTCCTTTTCCCACATCCAAACTGCAGAGGAAAGCAGACACTGACTCAGTTGTTCTGAGGGGTCTGCAGGGTTCGGGGTGATACAGTTTTACCCTCACCCTCAGTCTGAGATATGAAGGGTGAAGAAAACTGTCAGATCCCTTAGTCTAAGAGGACAGGGGGACACAGAAAGGTGGAACCAACTTCTCTAGGTTCACACACAGCCGAGGGATGAAGCTGGCTCTTCTGTTGTGACCCCCAAGGCTTTTCAGCCCAGAGACAGGGAGGACCTCCCTCCTTTACACCTGAGGCCAAGAAGTGGTTAAGATTCACGGGTTAGTGAATATCTTTGCCAGAAATTCTTAGATGTCTGTTCACAAAGACCCATCTCTCCAAGTGGACCAAAAGAACTTTACATCAACTCATCAACTCGATCTATGGTAAAACAAACAACAAAAAATGTTGCAAGCAGGTCAAGGAAAGAAACAGCCCGAAAGTGCATCTTATTCCTGGGTGAGACCTAATCCTTCAGTTCCTGAGCACCCAGTGGGCACCCACTCCTGTGCAGCCAACAGGGGCTCTGGACTCTGGGATGGGGTTTTAGTTTCCAAAATATTTTCACGCATTTGTAGTAAGGATTTGTTCAGCATTAGTTTGCTTGTGTGAAAAATGCATAATTTAAACTACAAATAATTATGAGGTATAGGGCTGGGGACTTAACTCAGAGGTGCCACCACCTGACTTGCAAGCTCAAGGACCTGAGTTGGATCTCCGGTACCAAAATATATAAATAAACAAATGAATAAAAATATAAAAATAATTATGAGGTATGATAAAAACTATGATGTTTAAATTTTTAAAAATTTATCTTACACTGCCATTAGATATTGCCATTAATCTGCCTCTCAATAGAGTACTTCTGCTTGCTTTGAACACACTTAGCCCCTTGATATTTCTACTTTCTGGAGCATTCTGGAAGTCTTCTTTGTGAGTGCCATTAGTGGCATCATGGACAACTTATGGCTGCCTCGATGTCCTGAATCGAATTAAAATATTTACCTTTTGTGGTTATTTTGACTCTGAGGAAGAGCCAGAAGTCACCAGAAGATCTGGTGATTAAAGTAGATGACCACACCGTATTTATTTTACCGGCCTGTCTTTCTGTTGAGGGCACTTGGCAATGCTCACCATTCTTTTTAATCGTTTATTTATTTGGTACCAGGGGTCAAACTCGGGACCTTGTGCTTGTGAGGCAGGCGTCGGCACCTCTGCGCTAAATCCCCGGCCCATGTCGTACCTTTAAAGACATGAATCTTCTATCAGTGCTTCAGAAAATGGCAAGAATGATGGGATGGATAAGTGTGTTTGAAGTGTGTGTGGGGGGCTAATATTCTAAGGGGATTAATGGCAATGCGTCTCTATTGTAATACGTTTAAAATTTTTAAACATTCATCATATATTTTGATCACATCTACTGCAGGGAACAAGATCTGAAGTAACGAATGCCAAATCATCGATACTGATTAATACAGGGTTGAAATGTTATTATAGGGCACTTTTACTTTTTTGCATGCCTGCAGATTTTTTTGTTTTGTTTTTTTCTGACATAGGGTCTTTGTTTTTAAGATTTTCTCTTTTTAAAATAATACTTTATAGTTTTTGTTTCAATGAATAGAGGTCTTGAACCATCTTGTTAGGATTTTCCAATTTTCTTTTTGTTTTATTTTTTTGAGGCAGGGTCTCACTATGTAGTTTATACTGACCTGGAACTCACTGTGTAGCCCAGGTTGGTCTCGAAATCACAGTGATCCTCTTACCTCAGCCTCCCCAGTACTGGGATTACAGATGTACACCACCATGCCTGGCCTTTCTTAATCTTTTGAATGTGCCTGGGATCTATACTGTTGATTTCTTTTTCATTCCTAACTTTGGTTGTCTGGATTTTACTCTTTCTTAGTCTTTCTAGCAGCTTATTAATTTAATTTTTTGAGTAAAGATCCAATTTTTGGTATTATTGATCTCTCTTATGTTTGCTTTCTATTTTATGAATTTAGTTCTTATAATTATGTATTTCTTTTTCTTAACTGTTTTTGGAGGGTTAACCTTCTTTCTTAAAAATATATTCTTCTGCGGTTCCACCGCCCGCCTTGCAAGCGCAAGGACCGGAGTTTGATCCCCGGTACCAAAAAACAAAACAAAACAAAACAAATATTCTTTTTTGAGAAGATGCTTAGATTATCAACTTCCACCCTTCTTTTGTGTTATGCAATGAAAAGTATACATATCTCTCTAAGCACTGTTTTTAATACATACTATAAGTTTACAGATTTGTTATTTTAAATTATTTTACATTTTGTTCAAAATATTTCTTAAATTCTCGTAATTTTATCTTTGATTTGAGTGTTAGTAGAACTATATGAATTTCCAAACATACACAGATTTGTAGTTATCTTTTATTATTGATTAAAATCTTATTATTACTGTAGCCACAGAATACATTCTGATTTTAATTTTTTGAAATATGTTGCAACTTACTCTATGACCCCAAATATAATAAATTTTTGTAAATGGTTTATGTGCCCTTAAAACAAATGTATATTCTGTAGTTGTTTAGTGTAGTGTTTTTATGTAAAGATCAGGTCAAATTCAGTAATCATATTAAAACTTTGAGTTTTAAAAAGCTTTTTAAAATTTTTAGGTGGGTGTGGGGATATTTGCCTATAATTCTAGCTACTCAGAAGGCTGAGGCAAAGGACCATGAGTTTGAACCCAGCCTGGGCAACTCAGCAAGACTTGGTCTCAGAATGAAAAAATACAAGGGGTTGGGATATGGTATGGTGGCGGAGCTCTTGCTTGATGTGTGAAGTCTTGGTTCAGTCCTCAGTATTGGTGAGAGACTTTTTAGTTTTAAATATAACAACCTTCAAGGGCTGGGGATTTAGCTCAGTGGTTCTGCCACCTGCCTCAAAAGCATGAGCACCTGAGTTCGATCTCCAGTACCAAAAAAAATAAATAAATAAAATATAACAACCTTCAAAAAATCACATTAACAACATACAGCCTAATTAATTTTTATAAGGTGAACATTTTTGCAGCTACCAACCTGCCCAAATAGAATCTGATAATGAAATCTTGGCTTTTATGGTGATTACGTTTATTTTATAATTTTTTTCATCCAAGTATAAATACCTAAACTCTTGACTCTTTTTTGCCCAATTCTTTTGATAATTTGTCCAGTCTCTCTCCCCCCTCCCTATTTGTTTTTTATAAAACTTGGTCCTGTATAAGTTTCTTACATTCTAGATTTTTCTCATTACATTTGTATTTCCTGTAAACTGCTAATTGGAGCTACAAGTTTAATTGGAATCAGGTCGGTTTTATTGTTGTTTTTTGGCATTACTCTTTATAAATGTTTACTTCACAAATAGTTGTTGGAATTTTCTCTTTATGAGACTTGGAAGTTATTGGTGTTCCACTGCGAGGTGCATTGATTCATTCAGGATTGTGAAACAGTGATATTACAGTTCTATTATTTGTTCTTTACATCTGTTGGAATGCTTCTAGATAGAAATTTCACTTTCAGCACTTTTTTTTTCAATAGAACCCAGAACATCCTAGGCATGAACTCTGCTACTGAGCTATTCTCCCAACCCTACTACTTAGCCTAACTAGTTCAATAAAAAAAGCTGGATAAGTACTTCATTTTCTTTCCCCTTACCTGTTATCAAAATAAAAATTGGTTTCTCAGCAGTCTTCAAGGATGGTCAATTATCATTTTAATTTTGTGTCATATTGAAGAAGTGGATTTATGTTCCTTGGTTTTCAAATTGTCCCATATCTGGCTAGGTGCGCTGCAAGTAGCTCCCATGTCTTTGACAGCTCCTTTTCCATCTGCTATAACAAGATAGTCCAGGTTCATCTAGTGGAATTATTATCCTAGACATCTCTCCTTGAAGCACTGATCTCTTAGTGGAAAATGACACAGTAAGGCCCAAATTTTGGTTACTGAAAAGAGCTAAGCAGATTCTTTTGTGTGTGTGTCCTTACCCCATTCTACTGCTTCTTTGTCTTGCTCTTCCTCTTTGATGGAACAAAAAATTCATACATATGGAACTGTATCTTTTAGTGCTTACTTTGGCAGCACATATACTAAGCCATCTCTTTTATATCCTTCAAGCAGCCTTCATCTTACACACACCTCTGCCTCCACAACCATCAAAACTTCAGGCTCTAGTAATTTACTAAGAAAGGGATATGGATTTAATATTCCCTGGATTTTCCTATGTTTTAGACACAATATTTCTGCATTGTTTATATTTAAAAGCCAGTTTGGCTAGTGAAAAAAATTCTTGGCTTTCATTTTTTTCTCCCTGAGTACTGAAAATATTTTTGCTTGTTTTCTTCTCCTGACATAAAACATTGCTATCAAAATGGTTTTTTTTTTTTGGTAGTCAAACTTGTTTTCCCTTCTAAATTACTTTTTTTTTTTTTTTTTTTTTTTTTTTTTTGGAAGTGACTGGCTGGATGTTCAAAAGATTTTTCTGCTTTGTTTTTAAATCCAACATTTTAGTAAAATTTGTGTCAGTGCTAGTTATCTGGGTTAATTTATTCAGTTAAACCATATACCACTTTAATTTCTATCAGTTTTTGTTTGTCTTCCCCAAGATTCCTGGGAAAAATGTGGAACTATCTAGTCACTGTCAAGGATTTATCTATTTTTTATTTTATTTCTCAATTTTTATTTTCCTTACTTTGAGGCTATTATGTATATACAAATTTAGATTTGTTAGATCTTTCTAGTGAATAAAACCTTTTTTATTATAAAATGCCTATTTATCTGTAGTAATGCTTCTTGTCTTTGTCTACTTTTCTGATATTAATATATCTCTTCCAGCTTCCTTTAGGTTTTTTATTTTTCTTTCATTTTTTGGTACCAGGGATCAAATTCGGGTCTTTGAGCTTGTGAGTGAGGTGACAGAACCACTGAGCTAAATCCCCAGCCCCTCCTTTAGGTTTTTGATTGTTATGTCTTTCTCATATTTTAACTTTTACCTCTCTGAATTGCTAAAAATTTTTATTTTGTAAGCAGCTTATAATTAAGTTTGGTTTTTTATCAAGTCAATCTTTCTATATTTTAACTGGAGCATTTTGTCCACTTACATCTAATGTAATAATTGATCCACTTAAATTTAAATTTCTTGTCATTATTTGCTTTCTCTTTGTTCCAATTAATCTGTGTTCCCTTTTATTTTTTCTTTCCTTAGTTTTTTTTTTTTTAACTTTTTAAAGAAATGATGTCTGACTGTGTTGCTTACAGGGGACCTTGAACTTACAATCCTCCTGCCTCAGCCACCAAAGTAGCTGGTATTACATGCATGTGCCACCATCCCTGGCACAAAACCTTTTGAATTATTTGATTTTCTCCTTGTTTAACTTGGTAGTTGTTGTTTTTATTATTTAGAAATACAAGTTTTAGAAGTCAAACTACTTAGATCTATCACAAAATATTGGAATTATCAAATCCTAGAGGAAATGAATACTTTTACCTCTTCTCAGACGAGTACCTCAAAAAAAAGTCAATTCCATTTATTCTACTCTGATGTATACACTATTGTTGTAATGAGGCCCTGCTCAGCGCTTAGGAAGCTTTTGGCAGCTGAACTTAGTCTCTCATCTGCTCTGTGTATACTTAGGAAATACTCCTGCACCCATTTGCTCTCTGGAGATCTTGGTCAGATCTAAGTTTTCACTCTCATGTTTACTCTCTGAAACCTCCAATAATTGTTATATTTGGTCCAGTATTTCTGGCTGTCCTTGGTGGAACAATTGTCTTGTCATTAATGGCAATGGAAATCAGTACTCTTAACTACACTGTATTGGTGAAGATTCTTGGAGCAGGCCTGGAGTGCTGCTGCTAGCACAGTCTGAGTCCCACAGCTCTTTGGTGTCTGTAGTGTCTGGGGAAAGTGACTCATGGACCCAACTTGTGACATTGCACCAGGGATCAGGTGTGTTGTTAGCCAGGCCTGGGAGTGGCACATCCTCCATTGTCGTCTGAGTAACCAGAATCCAGAAGAGTACCTGAGGTGGCCTGTGCCATGCTGAGCAGATTTTGCATCGGTGGCCAATGCCCAGGGCCATTGAGGCTCACCTAGATCCTATGAGTCAATGAGAAAGAATTCTCTGTTCCACCTTCACCAAGATAGATGTGGTGACGTCTCAGTGGTGGTTCAACAGCCTTTAGACAGGACCCAGGGTGGGAGGTCAAATTCAGTCCATCTTTACCAGGGGCTGAGGAAAGGTGAGAGGTTTGGTCATTCCTGCGGCTACTGCATGGTCTTCCCATAAATGTGAGCGAAGCTACTATTGCAGGTAGGGCTGCAGCCTGACCTCCATGCAGGGATGCAGCTGGACCTGGTACTCCCATACCTTACTCAGGGCCACTGTTAAATTATGTCCCCTCCAAATTCATATATTGAAGTCCTAATACCTCAGAATGTGACTGTATTTAGAAATAAGGCCTTTGAAGATATGATTAAGGTTAAATGAATTCATAAAGATTTGGCCCTAATCCTGCTGGACCCATATGTTTATAAGAAGAGGATGAGACACCAAGGATGCTTGTGCACAGAGAAAAGGCCAAGTGAAGACATAGTGAGAAGGTGGTCATTTGTAGGCCAAGGAGAGGCCTCAGGAGAAACCAAAATGGTTGATAATTTGATTTGGACTTTCAGCTTCAAGAACTGTGGTACTTTATTATGTGGTACCCCCCCATCTGTGGTCCTTTATTATGGTTGCCTGGGTACGTGTTTGGGGTGGGGTCAAATACTTGAGTTGGCAGGAAGCTGAAGCTTTGGGAAGCGACTCCCCAGTGCTTCATTTGTTTCTGTTTACTTGTAAGTGTGTCTTGGTTGGTTGCTTATTTTGTCTTCATTCATTAACCGTCATCTTCCACATGAGATTCTAGCAGGTTCCTGTCTTAGAAGGCAGGGAGCCCAGATCTCTGAGGTTTCTGTCTAACGGGACCTGGCAGCTGACCTCCTAGCTCAATGGTGAAGGTGCCACATGACTATTCACTGGACTTGCTCCTCTGTTAGGTTCCTGCAGTCCTTGCTGCATCATGAGCTTGCTGTCGACTTGCAGGAACCTTACCATTTCTGACTCTAAACTTCTTGCCCTCCTGCATTTCTTGCTCTGCTCCTACTGGCACTGTGGTTCCTGCAAAGAGTGAGGAGCGACCCAGACAAAGCTGTGACCCTTGCCTTCCTGGCCAGATCTAACCCTGTGATCCTCTAGTCCACTGTCAAGGGAGGTCAAGGAGTGGGGAACTTCACACCCACCTGAGCCAAGGCCATGGCACAGTAAAATCCAGATAGGAAGCCACTTCTTCCCTCCTAGGGGTGATGAGCTCACCTGCCTGCTGTGTCTCTGAGGTGTCTGCAACAGTTCCCTGGGGAAACCTGTGTGTGTGTGTGTGTGTGTGTGTGTGTGTGTGTGCCCATTCAAAGAGTATCTTAGCTTGTTCATTAGTCAGCAGCATTCACTTTGTATTTATTGCCCACAAAATGCCAGAAGCGAACATTTCAGGTGCAGATGATGACACTGGAACAGTAGTAAGCAGCCCCTCCTGTAGCCTGGGCAAGTAGGCTGGCTGTTTCTTCCCCAGCTATGGCCTTTGTCCTTTTCCTCCTCCTCCATGCCGGTTTAGTCTCAGCTCCTAGTAAATAGCTACGTGATGAAACACCTCCCTGGTGTCCCTCTCTCTGCTGGACCTCAGCCTTAGAAGACTTCTCTAAATTCTTTCAGCGTTCACCTTTGCTGTTGACAGTGCTTGGCTACCTGATTTAAAGGCGAGAGTAGTGAGATTTAAATCTGAGTCATGTACAAACCTCTTTCAATGAAGGAAATTAAGAGTCTTACGATCCTTGAAGATGGATTTAAATTATTTTGCTTATCATATTTCTTGAACATATACATTTAAGTTATACATAAATTAACATAAAATTATTTAAACTGTGTATGCTTCAATAGTTCTGGTTTAACTTGAAAGTCAAATTCAGCCCTGTGTGGTGGCACCAGCTTGTTGTCCCAGCACTGTGGCAAGCTGAAGGAGAAGGATCATAAGTTTCAGGCCAGCCTGGACAACTCAGTTAGACCTTGTCTCAAAATAAAGTAAAAAAAAAAGAGGTGGGGTCTGGGAATGTAGCTCAGTACAAAGGACCTGGATCAATCCTTAGCACTGCAACTCCCTTGTTCCCTAAAACAAACCAAACCCCTCAAAAATTCCAAACAAAAAACAAAACAAAAAAACCAAAGGAAGTTATCTGTAAAATCAAAATCATTGTATAAATGAAATAGCAAAGTTTCTACAACCCCAACCCCACATGCAAGTGAGCACTTACTTTAATGTGACCAGTGTTTTCTGACCTCAAATGCTGAGGAGACTGTGTGCTCAGTGGCACCTCCCTGGGGTGATATAGGATGATATGTTTTTTCCATGCTTTTCCTACAATAGAAGCATGGCCACATTTCACTTGGACAGAGCACCAGCATAACATTTATGAGTGAAATGCTTGCCTCCCTCCCTCCATCTGTCCTCCCTCCCTTCCTTCCTTCCTTCCCCTCTATTTCTTTTAAGAGGATGGGGTCTTGCTATAGCCCTCCTGAGTAGCTGGTACTATAGGCATGAAGCGCCACACCCAGCTCTATTCAGTTTTTTAATATCAGTGCTGAAATCTCTAAACAGTTGGGGAATGATCTTTCTAGGATGTGGAATATGTTTATATGAATTTTAAAGATTTTCATGCAAATGAAAATTGAAATTCTCACAGAGGCCTTGGGCCTAATTGTATCCGTTTGGTTTTCAGAGTGCTTGTAGATGCAGGCACCTGGATTTGAGCTTTAGTTTTTCATAAAGCTATTTTCTTTCTTTGGGTTTGTTACCAGCCACACCCAATGCCCTAAGGAGCTGAGGTCCCCCAAGAAGGAGTGAGGGCTGGCCTGTTTTTGTTTTGCTTCTCCTGGGTGGGGCTAGGCACATACTTCGTTGCAAGATTGGAGCCAAAATACAAAGCACTGGGTAACTTCTCCAGGGACTACTCCCTGTGCCACTGGGGCTTACCCAGCTTGGGTCTGTGGAGTGTTCCCCTTGCGTCTGCTGAGGGCTGGATGATGTGGTGCTTCTGCTACTCAGCTGATTCTGGCTGAGGGACTGGCTGCCCTCAGTGCCTCCACCAGAGGAAAAATAGGAGGTCAGTCCTTGGAAAAAACTTGTGACTCACACAATCAGAATAGCAAGTGAAGAGATATACTCAAAAACAGATGCACCTGCTTTAGAATTATGAGAGGAAATGAGATTTCAGAAATGCCACAAGAAGCTGGTGAGGCAGTAGCCCCTCCCTCCTACTTCCCCTGCTTTTGTCCTGAAGGACTGTGTCCACAGTGGGTCAGGCTGGTGGGTGGGGTGCAGGGTCAGGGCCTAGTGTGGCCTGCTGTAAGCTGCCCAGTAGTTGTGTCTGCCGTGCTGCCCTCAGGTGACACTCCACACTCTTGGGCTTTAACCTCTCAGGTGAAGAACTAGTCATAGAGGGGAGGGGAACAGGTGGTCTCCTGAGTGAGACCCCCTGGATTGAGCCTTTCTTATATGGACTTTATAGCTATGAGCAGATCCTCTTGATTTAAGGTATCATCAAGAGCTTCTATAAAGCCTTAGAGAAAGAAGAGGAGTATTGTACTTAGTAGGGAGAAGGGGTCTCTAAAATGGGGGCCATGCATCCCAGGGGGAGTATAAGATGGCCCATGGGGCCAAGAAAAGGAGATAAAAGTCCATCCATTTAGCCCAGTATTTCACTTCTAGAAGAGATAAAGAGAAAGTTCTGCAGTGCCATTCATTCATGCGGGTGGACTCTGGAGGCCTAGACTGTCATGTAGGAGGAGGGCACTGTGTGTGTGGCAGGTGGAGGGGTCAGCAAACTGAATCTTACACGTACTCATGAAGAGGATCTAGATAATCTATTTTCTACTTTTAAGTAAACTTACTTTTGCAAAAAGGACAAATGGCTTTAAAACAATGCTGAAGAGGGACTGGGGATTTAGCTCAGAGGTTCGCAAGCATAAGGTCCTGAGTTCCATCCCTGGTACTAAAGAAAAAGGACAATCTGGGCTGGGGCTTTAGCTCAGTGGTGCTACCAGCTTGTTTGCAAGTAGAAAGTCCTGAGTACGATCTCTGGTACCAAAAAAAAAAAAAATGCCACTCTAATTATTAATCACTGTGGCCAAGGGATTATTGTCTCAAGGTGTCTGGTGTACTTTTCCTCACATTTGCTTTAAAATTTTCCCCTTGCCTTAACCGCTTTGAATATGCCTGCCTTTTACAAGGGCATGTATATTCCCGATGTAACGTTATGCTATGACCAAATATAATAAGTATTCTTTGAACAATCTGTTTTGTTATTTAGGTGGACACACTCATAATCACTCACGTTTAATGTTGTCCAAGGTGCATTCTGTGCTGTCAGAGAGTAACAAGACAATGAAAAATATTGTTCATTTCATCTTGGTCTTATCCTTGTAACTTTTCTTTTCTAGATGTTTTTAAATAATAGTACATAGGGCCAGGGATTTTATTTTAAATAATAGTACATAGGACCTTGCAAGTGCAAGGTCCTGAGTTCGATCTCCAGTACCAAGAAAAAAAAAAGTACATAGATGTAATACACTGTATAAAATAAAATAAATATTGAGAACTTTTTGGTGCACAAACAACTTTGTGTACCCTTCAGAACAGTGGGGAATAAAAAACTCGGGACTTGATTCAGGATGGTGGGTCTCTGACTTTAGGTATAACAAGTCACCAAAAGGCCTATTAAGCCTCCTGGCCATCAGTCACCCAGCCCACTTGCAGCATCAGATTCACTAGTACTAGGATGAAGGGATCAAACTTGGGATGCTTAAATCCCAGGCCCTAGATTTGCCCTTTTTTTTTTTTTTTTCCTGGTACCGGGGATGGAACTTGAGACCTTGCACTTGAGAGGGAGGCAGCGGCACCATCAAGCTGAATCTCTGACCCTAGATTTGCATTTCGAAGAAGCTCCTGGGCAATGCCAGTGCTGCTGGGCCGGAGTCCTGTGATTTATAGAAATGACCACAGCCCAAATGGAAGCAGGCTGAAGGAGACCCACTGCCGCCAGGGTCAGCCTTCCTCCAGATGAAGACAAGGGTCTCTATCCTGCAGCATATTGCACTGCCTG
>NW_022900942.1:33957538-33965694 GCF_012274545.1 Fukomys damarensis | reverse complement strand
GGTGGAGTCTACCTACTGGTCTCACTGCCAAGGGCAAGGGTTAGAAGCCTGCAGGCTACGATGCTGGGGAGTGAGTTTCCCTCACTCACTAGCTTGTGACCTCAAACCTTCAGGTGATACGTGCATAAGCATGGAGGTGTATATGCCTGTAATCCTAGCTACTCAGGAGGCTGATGCAGGAGGATTGCAAGTTTGAGCCCTGTTTGGGCAATTTAGTGAGATCTTGTCTCAAAAGAAATAATAAAAAAATAAAAACTGTAACTCAGTTGTAGGCTCTTGTTTAGCATGTGGATGGCCCTGGGGTCAGTCTCCATGACCCCTAACCCACCTCTCACCCAAAGATAAATTACGTATATCAGAAAAAAGCCTTATTGTTTTTAATTCTCTTGCTGCCTTCTAAGAAGGAGGTCCTGGTAGCTGAAGTCCCGTCGAAGGTGGCACATGTGTAAGGATCTGGGAGCAGGAGTAGGAAGTGCTAGGCGAGCTGAGGGAAGTGGTGGCTGGTCCACACTGAACACCTATGGCAAGGCAGCTGTAGGCCAGAGCTGCCGCTACACTGCTCAATGGGCCCCTAAACCATCTTTCTCCTCCAAGGGCCCATCCAGGACACGGAGCCCAGCAAACTGATGTGCTCAAGCAAAGGGCAGATGCAGGGGTCATCTGGCCACGGACTAGAGTTGCCAGGCAAGTGGAAGGGTCTTCCCTGTTTCCCTGTTCTCTGCAGCTCCTTTCCACATACCTGACCTCAACTGCCCTCTTCACGTATGGTCAGTGTGGACCAACCACCACTTCCCTCCTTTTTACAAGGGACTCTTGAAAGCCAGATGCAGTAACATACCATGGGATGTGGCCTCTACGGTGGGACTTCTAGCCTGGGACAGGCAGTGAGAAGTACGTATATCCAGGCCACTCCCTCTGAGAGAAGGCTGCCGGTGAAGTCAGTTTTGTGCATCTGTCTGCATTGCCTGCCAATGAAAAATATTAGAATTGTAGCGCTTGTATGCAGCAGCAGGGAGTGAGGACAAGCACAAGTGTATCCTGCTTAGCTCCAATGTAGCTAAACCTGGTGCTTCAACAGGGCAGCAGAGGCCTTGTGGACTCCCTCTTTTCTCAGCACAGCTTCACTTGAGGCCCGGAATTTGTCCTTAGGGTTAGTTCTAGAGCTTTCTTTATTGGCATGATTTAGTGTGTGGAGGGAAAAAAGCCTTACTGGCAGTGGAGGGTCCAAACTTAGTCTACCACTGACCAGCTTGGTAAGCATGAGGAAGTTTCTTGATGTCGCTGAGCTCATTTCTTGTTCTGTAAAATGGGGTGATGAGGGTGCTGACTTCAGATGCCCAGGAGGATGTGTGCAAAGAGCTGAATCTATGGGACACTTCTTTGGATCCTTCTTGCATGCTGATCCAATCTATATGGCAGAAAACCCCTGTGGATTACTCTATTGATGCTAAACTCAGGGAATCCTACTCAGGGGTTCCAGAGACATTAGCTTATTCATTCACTCACTCATTCATTCAACAATTATACACTGAGTACTGTCTGCTCATCAGACAAGCTAATAAATATGTCTACAAAAATAAATCATAAAAAAATGCAAAAACTCTCTCAGGTCTATGCATGCAAAATGGCCGTGGGCTCTGACAGGTTCCTTGGAGACTGCTGCTCCATAGGGGAGGGTGGAACAGGAGGCGGCTACTGCCAGTGGACAGAAGTTCTTTTTCCCCAGACAAAGTGGCAGAAGAACTAGAGAGAGGTGTCAGGCCTGAGGCTGGGTGAGGTAAAGGGTAGGCTGAAGCCAGAGTGGCATCAGTCTCCTTTTTTTGGAGGCTGAAATGATGCTGGTGCTTGTGGGAGGTCTTCTCTACACATCCCTCCCATTGAGCCATCTGCATGCACTGTTTCAGAATCAGGGCTTTGGAATTAAACCTAGACTACTGTGCCCCGAGTAAGTGCCTCTGTGCTCTGAGCCTTAGTTTTTCTCATCTGTAAAATGGTGATAATTGCATCTTGTTTTTCATTCTGCCCAGGAAAACTGAAAGAGATACAGGTTGAGTGTCCCTTTGAAATGCTTAGAACCAGAAGTATTACAGATTTCCAAGTTTTTGGATTTTGAAATATTTGCATAAACTTTACTGGTTGAATGTCCCAAATTTGAATGTATGACATAAAAAAATGCTCCAAAAGCCAAACCTTTTTGAGGGTCATGGCTCAAACTCCTCAAATGTTAAGAGCACCTTACAATAATCTGACCTTGTAGCCCCTCTGTGGTAAGGTGGAAATCCTCAGAAAGAGATGCGTGGGGAGGAATACTGGTACAGCTGTGAGGCAGGGTGAGGCAACCTCTGGCTCACGCTCAGCTGGCCTGTAGCTGCCAGTGTAAAAGCCACAGCTCTTATGTGGCCTGAATGGGTATCAAGCGTGCCCCAAATGCAGTGGCTGCACAGACAGCCCAGCAGACAGCTGCTGCCTTTTGAAAGGACTTAGGGGACTTGTCTGGGGTGACCGGTGGTTTCCTGAATGCTCAATTTCCCCATCCATCCTTTCCATCAGAACTTTACTCACAAACCACTGACAGAAGACACCTTAAAGCAAAGGGCAGTAAACTACAGCTGCTAGCCAATTCTGGCCTAAGCCTGTTTGTGTATGGCCTGTGAAGTAAGAATCAGTTTCTCATTTATAAATGCTCAAAAAAAAAAGTTTTGTGACATGTGAAATCTTAAAAAATTAATATATGGTTTCCAGAAATGATTTATTTATTATATAGCATACAGCCACTTTTGTACTGAAAAGCAGAGTTAAGTGGGCAGTTGCCACAGAGACTGTATGGCATGCAAAACCTAAAATACTTCTTATTTGGCCCTCAGTGGAAAATCCCTGAGTTAGAAATACCTTCCTTTCAGAAGCACCTGCACTATTAATTCACATTTGCGCATCAGGTTCTAATGGTGGCATTTCAGGCACATACCTATGACAGGTGGTTTCCTCTGGCTTACTTCTCCAGGAGAGAGGATGGGAAAAATTAGAAACAGGTAACAGAGAGGCAGCAAGATGTAAAGAACCCTGGAACTAGGCAATAGCAATCCTGGCCTCTAATTTCAGATTCAACTAATAATATAATTTTGGACAAAAAGTCCTTTCATGTGCTGGTACTTTCCTCATCCAAGATCTGTCTTCTTGGCCTTAAAAAGAAAGACAATTGCTATGAAATGCTAATGTCTAAAGGGTCCTCAAATACAAAAATTAGCCAGTTCTAGAGCATTCTGATAAGGTCTGTTTCTTTTTTTGTTTTGGGTTTTTTTTAGACAGGGTCTCACTATGTAGTTGAGACTGACCTGGAACTCACTATGTAGCCCAGGCTGATCTCAAACTCACAGTGATCCTCCTGCCTCAGCCTCCTGAGTGCTGGGATTATCACCATGCCTGGCTGATAAGGTCTATTTCTTTCCCTCAAGGCAAGGGAAACAAGAGTGTCCACAGATGAAATGACTCGGTTTTCATATTGTAGATCCCTGGCATTTGTGCAAAGGGACACCTCATTCATTCTCAGGCCACCTAGAAGGTCCGTGATCTGCATATTTATTATCTGATTGAGGCACAGAGCCAAGTTCTTCATCTACTAGTAGTGAAGCTAGTGGATAGCCAGGGTCCAGGTCAGTTAGCTCTTCTGTCCTGGCTGTAACAGACCTAGGACCTAAGAATGTTCTTTGTAAATAAAAGCCCTGGTTTCATAATGTTAGCCTCTCAAAAGTCCCAGAAGGGCCTATCCATGAGTGATATAAGTTTAAAATATTTATTTGCAATCCAGGACTGTGGCCTGTGGTGGCCGTTTCTAGAAACTAACATGTCCGTAAATATAGCCCTCGGAAGTGGCTTCCTTTTATGGTAGTCTCAGCTTCCAGTTCCTAGAAACTGCCGATTCCAACAGCCCCCAATGCCCACAAGTCACCTGCCTAGGCCAGGAATGGATGACAACTACATTTTATTTGGACACCAAAGTAAAATTGCAGTTTGAATTGCAACCATACCCTGCAATGGTCCCAAATCACACAACAGAGAGTTGGCACTTGGTAGGTAGATTTATTTCCATTCCACTAATGGAGCATGTGTGCTCTTAAAAATGTAAACCCACACCCAATCCCATGCCAAAGGTAGTTGCAACAAATTGCATCACTTGGATTTTTTGTTTATAACAGCCGGCCAATGTCAGCAGTGCAAATCGGCCAGTTGTGTGCTATTTAAAACCCTTTCTGCTCCTTTCCCCAGTTTGTGCCAGCGGCACATGAAGCTGCCCAGAAGGGAGGAATTCAATCAGCACCAGGAGAATGCAATGCAGTCCTGTTCCTAAACTCCAGGGGAGGCATGAGTGGCAGGGGAGGACACAGCTAGGTGAGGACACAGTTCTTTTTTATGTGTCTGTTTCCCCAGGGTGAAAACTGGGTCAGCAGGAGGGACTGACTGAGAAGGGTGGGTAGATACAAGGAGAGGTCTGGGGATGCAGAGTGGGTGGAAGCACTTCCTGAGGATCTTTCAGGGTCTAGAGTTTTCAGCTGCCACCCCCAGAGCCCCACCTTCCAGCTTGGGCAGGTCCTGTTGGCCCAGACATAAAGGGCTACAGGGGAGACCAGTCATCATCCTACCCCACATAACCCCTATCCCTGGCCATAAGCCATGCCAGGTCAAATGACTCTCATTATTGGACCTTCCTTGCAAGTATCTCAATTGCTGGGCTGAAGATCACCTTTCTTTCTATGCTGGTCAGACTCAAAATTAATATACTTTTGCTTTGCTGGTGGGCCCCTGCCTTCTGAAATGGCACGCAGAGCCACTCTAAACTCACCCAAGCCTGGGCTGGGCTGGATGCCCTGCATGCTGACACCTCCCAGGAGCTACACTTCTTCGGTTCTTGGGTGATCACATAGCTAGCCTGCCTCTCACTTCACAGTGCCATGCCAATTAGTCCAAGGGGTTGTCATCTATGGGATCTAAGGGATAGTGTAGTGGCTCAAGTCCCCCATAAGGCATTCAAATTGTCAAAGCACAGTGTCTCTTATAGAGGCATTGGTGTGGGATCAATTCCACCCTAATAGAAGCCTCATGTTTTGTATCTGCTAAAGGGACCAGGCTGCTCCATCCTCCATAAGAAGGTTTGTGTTAAGCCCTGGTACAGTGCACACATACACAAGGGGCTCAGTGATGGGGAATGGTGAACGCGAGAGTGTACAAGACAGTTTACTATGAACAACTTAGAACAGACAGAATTTTTATGAATGAAATATTTCACACCCAGTTGAGTTTGTTTTGCCATAGTTGATACAAGTTGCAAAATCAGAGAGCTTTAAACACTGAAAACATTCTGAGAAAAGGCAGGTTCCACATGGGCAGCATCCATCCAAGGTTCCATGTTGGCACTGGGGGTGCTGCCCAAACCAAGTGGGAATATGTGGGGTCAGCTTCCCCCTCTGTTGTTCTGGTACCACAGCCTCTGAGACCCCAGTTCGTCAACTGCTGAGCCACCTGTCCCCCGCTTATCTCCTAATAAAGTGGGGTAACTGTCCTGCCTCATGACATTGGCAGAAAAGTCGAGTGTAATACTGTATGGAATTCTCTCGGGAGTGAAAGGGCAGTAAGGCATTGAAGCGTGAGCACTAAGATACCTCAGTCATGAGGACTGCAGAGAAGGTGCCCTCCAAGCTTGGGCTTTAGGGTGCTCTGCTGACCAATGGCAAGGTTTTCCTCCATTTGTGCCATCTTTCCTGGCCAAAACAGACTATTTCACCATAGAGCTTTCTGTTTTTCTTTTACTCAAGTTTAGAAGCAACTTTGACCATACCCCCAAAGTCCCCAAGTATCTGACGCCATATCACGCATGGGTTCAAAGAGGCTGTGACAGGCAGAAGTCCAAAGCAATCTGTGACATAGCTTCTAGGCCCTCATTTGCTTCCAACTGAGGAGCAACACAGGAAGTATATGACAAACATCTTCCTGTGCACTGGTTTACTTTTGAAAGGGTGTATGGGGTATTAAGTAATTTAAGGCAGTTTAATATAAAAAATGGATGTTGTTCAAAAAATGCCAACTGTTCACTGATTAAACAGCCTTCATTTCACACTTGCAGCTTAAATCAGTCACCCATAACTGGCTCGGAGAGTTGAACATCTCCTACTCCCATGCAACCCTGCCAGGGCCCAAGACTGAGTAAGGACCTCTGTGGGTGGCTCCATCTAGCACCAGAAAAGGGCTCTGAGGTGACTCCAATGTTCAAGGGGATTAGGTAGCACCCAAGGAATGGGTTTGCTCTGAAACTCAGGTGGGAGGGAGGTAAATCTAGAGCACACTTCCTTCAGTCTTGGTTCTGATCTCTTTGTAGATGAAATAAAGTGATTTCTTCAAGATTTGAGTTATTTAGTGACAAATTCAACTGATAGCTTTGCTGGAACAAACCAGTGTTAACATCAAAGCCCAAGAGGTTGAGTCCATGGAGTTAGCTTCACATATTTTTTGTGCTGTCCCCAGTGTACCATGAGAGACTGGATACAGATCTCTCAGAGGACCATGGACTCATACTTAGGTATCTTTTCCCATTGTTTGACTAGGAAGTAAACTAAAGATTATCACTCTAAACCCTTAGGACTTAGCCTAGAGGAATTTCTCAAAACCTCCTGATACAGAGTTCCCCAGCCTTTCCTGGGGTCTGGAGGCAATGATCCTAAAAGGGAAAGCAAGAGAAAAATAAGACTTCCTAGAAAGGTACAGATGTTCTATTTTTTTTTTTTTAATTTTCAAATAAAATCTTATTTGGGACCTAAGAAAATGAGTTCTTGGGCAGCTTGTCACTGTTACATAAGCGACATCTTTCATCAGATTTTGGGGCACCTTGATGGGTCTGCCAGGAATGGAGTCTGTGTCAGGTGGGGAGTGTAGCAGGTGAGGACCTGGTAACTATGAGGCATGTTCTCAGGATACTATGACCCTGCAGCAGAAAGGCCTGGAGTACCTGGAAACTGCAGGAGACAACTACACAAAAGGAGTCTTAGGCTCAGGTGTCTCAGTGGGAATGTGAACTCTTCAAGGGCAGGAAACAGGATAGAGCAGGGGTGAAGACCATGTGCATCAGAATCCCACCCATCTGGGCTGAATAGCAGCTGTCCCTTACTGTGACCCTGGGCAGGCCCATTCATCTCTGAGATGGTCTTAACTCAAGTACTCAAAATAGTGGTTATTTTAGCTGATTGAAAATATTTTTCTGAAAAGAAATATTTTTCTGGCTGTGTGTGATGAAGCACTTCTGTAATCCCAGCTATTTGGGAGCCTGAGGCAGGAGGATAGAAAATTCCAGATCAACTTGGGTAACTTAGGGACCATGTCTGTGACAGTTAAACTTAACTGTCAACTAGACTGGTTTGGCGATTAGTAAAGCATACTTCTGAGTGCGTCTGGCTGGGTCATGGAGGGGTGTGACCTCACATACTATGTCTGGTCCCTGCTCCCTTCTTCTCTGGCACTGATCCCTTGCTCCACTTCTGGCCACCATGAATTGAGCAGCTTACTCTTGCCATGCCCTTCCACCTTGATGCTCTTGCCTTGGAGCTGGCCAATCAAGCTCTAAAAGCATGAGTCAAAGAAACCATTTACTCCTTTAAGTTGTGGGTATCAGTATTGTGTCCCAGCAATAGGAAAGCTAATACAGAAAACTGGTACCAGAGAAATGGGGTTGTGGTGGTGACTGTTCCTGAATGCTGTCGAGCAGTCTGATGGGTGATTCTCAGGACCAGAGTGCTGATGGGAATCAAGACGATAAAGGCCAGGCTCATAAGGTTTCAGCTGGGAATGAAGACTCTATTGGCAAGTGGACTAGAGGCCATGCATGTTACACTCAAGCAAAATATTTGTCTACATTTTGTCTGTGCCCTAAGACTTTGTTGGAGGATGAGGATGTTTAACCATTTAATAGTTTACCCCAAGTGTCACATAGGCAGTGCATTTGTCATGAACTGACTATCTTGAGTGGCATTTGGGCAGGTGTCATTTCAACCAGTCGATTCTTGTTTGCATTAGATACACTTGTATGTCTGTTTATGTCAAGCATTTTAGCATACATTTTTATTTAGCACATTGTTTGCCTTTGATGTTTGTCTTTTTTTTTTTTTTTTTTTGTT
>NW_022900942.1:33933000-33957361 GCF_012274545.1 Fukomys damarensis | reverse complement strand
TTTGGTACTGGGGATTGAAATCAGTTCCTGTGCTTGCGAGGCAGGTGGCAGAACCACTGAGCAAATCCCCAGCCCTAATGTTTGTTTCTAGTGAAATCCAATAATTTCTGGTTTTCTTTTATTAATTCATGTTTATTTGTAAAAATCTACAATTTTATGCTACAATCTATAAAAACTCTCATTGTTAAGCACGTTAGATATAATTTTTATATTTCTCCAGAACTCAGTGACTGTCTTTTACAATACAAAATGGACATGTTTGGAACACTGAGACGGAGTCAGAAGGAAGTGTCAAAAGATCTGCAAAAGAAAAAACTGAAAGAAGAAGAAATGTTAGCATATTAGAGAAGAAAAGTCAGTGCTATGAAATGGAAATATGAAACAGAGGTTTCTCTACTGTCAACTATTCATGATGCAGAAATGAGAGAACTTGAAAGAAGGAACAAAACTAAAAAGACTCCAATAGTGGTCAATGATTATAGTAATTCTATGGGTGGTGATGAGAGTTGACCAACATCTAACAAGCTATCCTGTAACAAAAAGTGAGGGGAAAATATGATTATAAAATATTTATGCACCTCTGGACCAAACAATATGGAACTTAATTTGTTATTTATTCAAAACGAGGAAGTCAAAAAGTCATTTACAATTTAGGCCGAATAGGCCAAATAATTGAAGAATAGGGGATAGTGAAATGTCAACCAGGATTCCATCATCGTATTCACCGTTATGTTTGGTGGGTAGACATTTTATTAAAATTATACCATTCACAGGAAAAAAGGAAAGGTCAACATCACAGTGTAGAGTGTGTTGTTCAAAGAAAGATAATAATACAAAAAGAATTCGGAAAGAGACTACTGTCCACATTTAATGTTGCATTGGGTATTGAATGTTTTAAAATATACCATACATAGAAAAATTATTGAACAGATTTAATAAAATTGTCATTTTTATCTTTATCATCTCATAAAAGTTAACAAAAAATGCTAACCTTGGTTATCCTTTATTTAAATAACTGGACTGGTAAGTGGTTAAGAGTAGTGGATTCACTTATGTGGTAGAAATTTCAAAGCTACCCAACATTCAGTCTCTAGCATGGATACTACTATCTGCTTTTAGCCAGATTCATTGGGAACAAAAAGAGTAGAAATATTTGAAAAATGTGTAATTTTGGCCCCAAAGGACATCAAGTTATCATCAAAGGAAACGTGGTTGTCAAAGAGATTAGTGTTATTAAAAAGAAACCAGGTACTTGAACGGGGTTAAGAAAATGTTTGCTTTGAGGACACCCCATTTATTAGCAAGACTCCACTCAACAAAGGCTCAAAGGTATAAAAGGATAACTTTGAAAGACTCTGTTTTGAAAAGGGGCTCCCAGGGTGCCCTGCTCTCTCTGGGCCACATTGGAAGGTGAATCTCCGAACTCAGTCACCTAGGCACTCAGAGCCTTGGTCCAAGGAAGCCTGGTTATTGCTTGACCAGGTGGCAGACCTTGACATCATACAATGGTAATGGTTTTATAGGGATGGAGAATGCAGGAGTAATGGGGCTATAGAGGCTCCCACCTAGATTCAAGAGTAAGGCCTGGAAAGCCAGGCAAGGAGCCACTGAGAAGGCTATGCATGAAGCTGTGTGTGTGAAACCAAAGGTGCTGTGAGACCCCAGGAAACTGAAGGTGCCAAGAACATGGAATGTCTGTCAAATAAAACTGAAGGCAGTGGGTGTAGCCAGTTGAAGAGAGGTCCATAACCAGCAAGGCCAGGGGAGCAGGGACGCCCTCGCCTTTGGAGCTCATCTCATCATGTGTCACAGATGATGGACATGGAGCTACAGGCCTTAATGTTTGTCCTGCTAGGTTTGTCTTGCTTTGGTCTGATTCTATCCCCCTTTCTTCTCTTTTGGAATAGGAATACTCACACTGTGCCATTGTATCCAGGGATAATGTTTTTGGCTGTTGTAGAGATTCACAGCTAAGTTTGCCTTGAGTCCCAGAAGACATTGGACATAGACTTTTGAGCAACGCTAGAACTGTTGAGACTTCAGGGAAGGGATTACTGTGTCTTTAGTTGTATGCACGATAGCTGATTATCATGTTTGATGTGTGTTAACTTGGTTTTAAGATGTTTTGACAAGAGGTGGGATGCGATGGTTGTCAACTTGTCAGCCACTGAAGGCAGTAGTAAAGGACACTTCTGAGTGTTTGGGTGGGTCATGGAGGGGTGACCTTAAGTACTGTATCTGGTCCCTTACCCACTTTTCTCTGGCATGGTTTTCCTGCTGTGCTTCCTGACTACCATGATCTGAGTTGAATTGCTTTGCTGTCATGTCCTGCTATGATGGTCCTGCTTTGTGAGCAGCCAGTTTAAGGCTGGAAGTTCTGAACCCAGGAGCCAAATAAGCCATTCTCTTTTAAGTGGACGTCAAGTGTTTAGTCCAGCATTGGAGAAACTAATATAGCGTCTCAAAGAGGAGCTAGGTATACAGCTCTACTTTCTTTCTGTTCAATACCCAGTACCACAAATTAAATAAATTGTTTTCCTGTCACTTGCCTGTAATACTGGGGACTTAAGGCAATTGGCTAAATGAGGGCTTAACTTCCCATTTAACTGAAGTGATGGCTGTTTTCCAGGGTAATCTTACCTCCCAGTCCCCGGTGTAACTGGCAATGTCAGAAGGCACCTTTGATTGCCACAACTGGATTTTTGTACATTATTGGTATCTACTGAGTAGAGGCCAAGGATATTGGTAAATATCGTACAATGTTCAGAATAGCCTCTTCTCACCCTAGGCTTCAACAAAGTGTCCAGCCCCGAATATTAGTAGTGTTGAAGCTGAGAACCCTTGACATAAAGGGAGAAGCTGGGCTTTGCCGACTCAGATGAGAGGGGAAGCAAACAGGATTACCAGTGTGGGATCTAGAGGCAACTGAAAATAACTGCAACATATGCACAACAGAAACCCTCTTCTTAGAACACTTTTGGCAGCTGTAATGCAAGGAAGTTAGATATACTAGATTAAGACGCATAGATTAGTGGGTTGATTTAAGTGTCTTTTTGGTAAAATGTGAAAAAGCAACAGAAATTTATTAGAATGGAAAAGTAGCTAGTGAAATGTAGTCTAGAAAAATAAAAGCAGGGGATGAGATAGAAGTGAAAATATATTTGGTCATCCCTCATTCTTGATTTTCTTCTAGGATAAGGCAAATTATACACCAACAGGCAATAAGCACTAAGTTAATGGGAGTTTGCATGATTCTGGAAAAGGGCCAATTCCTCAGAAACTCAGTTAATCTGGCTAATCCACTGTTTGTTCATTCTATGGCCTCAAAGATTAAAAAACTAAATACAAATTCAGATTCTACCATAGTTTGGGCTAATTGTGACAATTTCATTTACTTGGCAGAACACTTTAATACATGATGAGCCCATAATCAATTCTGAAACATGAATGGGCTCCTTAATTTAGTCCAGACCTTTTGTAGTCATGGAAGTCTGAGGATACAAATTAACCCTATGATATTAGAGAGAGATACTGAAATCTTTTAGTTGGTAGAGCCATGAATCAAGAGAACCAATGAGTTCAAAGAAAAATGCTTATAGTTGTAAGCAACAAATGAGACATTTCCTATGGTCTTCTGAAAATGCATTTAGACTTACACATTGTTTTAACCTTAAGCCAAGAAAACTTTTTTTTGGTACCAGGGATCGAACTTGGGCCCTTGTGCTTGGCGAGGCAGGTGGTGGCACTACTGAACTAAATCCTCGGTCCTAAGCCAAGTAAAGCTTCAGCTTTATTCTCTAAAACAGTAGTAGTCCCTGCACCCTAGAGTTTGGGTAAATATTAAATAATTTATGTACCTGCATTTACTTTGTGCTAACTGGGTCACACAACTAAAGTGTTCCAAAATCTGAAGGCCTTTTACTTTTACTTTATACTGCTCTTCAGCAGCACTTCCAAGAATTATTTTTCAGGATCATGCTGGGTTTTTAAAAGAACCTACCTAGGATGAGCTACCTAGGAGATGCTACCTAGGAGAGCAAATTAGTTACTTCATAGCATCTCTAGGCCTTAGTTTCTTACACATTCCTCAGAGGCAATTATTTCCATTTCATGGATAAAGAAGGATTCAAGTGTAAAATCTGCCAAATGTGGAATCAGATACCCTCTAAATGAAGGCAGGAAGAGAGAGAATTTGAATTGTAATGGAAGCTGAAGCTGAAAAGTAATGAAATCTTACAACTGATGTGACTTGGAAGATGTGTGGCCCTAGCCCAGGACCAGTATCCTAGGATAAATCACCAAGTTTGGGAAAGCCTGGGAAATGACTGAAAAATCAGATGCACACCAAAAGGTGACAGTTCCTTTCAGTAGTCTACTTGGATTTAAGACCTCAGTGAGAGAGACATGGGGTTCAAATGATTTCATCTTCTGTCTGGGAACAAGTTATGCATGTTCAAATGGTGGTGGAGGTGGGATAGCAGAATGCTACTCCTGGGGAAGATTAAAGAAATTATCAATGAAAATAAAGTTACTAGTTACAATAAAATAAAGTTGCTAAGTTCCTAAACAGTTACTAGTAAAAGAGAGACCACTGCTGCAATATTTGATCACAAATAGTCTTTGACATGAGGATGTGTTTTACAAAAAGAACTGAAAATCGCCTGCTGGGAAGCAAAACAAAATATGATCCTGATCTCTTACTGGTTTACATGAAGTTCAGGAGAGGAAAAGCACATTTTTGGAGTCTACTTTCTTAAGTTCAAATGAGATAGCAGCTCAAAGATGAATCTGGACAATCATCTTCCATTCACTGAAAAGATATAAACCTAGGAAGGCCTTCCTTGCCTCTAGGTTAAACAGAGCTTCCAGAATTAAGAAGCAACACCACTGGATGACAACAAATGTGCCAAGTTTCAATTCAGTAATATATAGAGTAGGAAAGCTGCTATAAAATCCAAACACAGCCAAGAACCCATTTACAGTCTAGTCTTGGTTTTTAATCAGTAACCTGGATATGTAGAAAGGTCTTTATCAAGGTAGTACAGGGTATTTCAGACACCTACACAATTAAGTTTCTGCAGTCTCCACAAACATGGAAATTAGCCTATTTTCCCAATTTTTGTTTTTAATGGTTCTTCAGAAAATTTTACTTTATAAGAAATTATTAAGAACATTTTAATAGGTATGGCCATTTCTTAACTATTATCATATTTTCTTAATGATTATCATCTAATAAATCTGACTTTCCATGTAGATAACTTACAAATGTGCAGTATTAAACCCAGAAGTTCCTTCAACTATTAAAAAAATTTTAGCTCACCAGTTTTATCTTTAAAATTAGTTATCTACAATTTCTCGTAGTTTCCATAGGTCATTCAGTACTTCCTATCTGACTGAAGTTGACTTAAAAATCACTACTTCTTTTGCGTTTCACTGTAATGCTGTGGTAATCACCCCCTGAAATTGCAGGAACAGATTGGATCTAAGTTTCATTGATTTTGATATTGAGGAGTGTCACAAAACAAATATGAGCCTCGGTGGTTAGCACAGGGGAATACCTACAATTTAACTTCCAATTTAAAATAATTACTCATAGTTTTAGGATCACAAAAGAAAACTCAAAGGTTCATTTTCTGAAGACAGGCTATTTTTAACTTATCTGAGAACTTTCTAATTCAACAGAACCTTCTGTCTCTACAGCTAAGGTCACCTTATATTTTGAGGTCTTGTGCAGACTTTGACAATGACTTAGGTCGAGGAAATGAACCTTTCTGATGTTCAATAGTAATATATGTGCAGTAAACTATGTAACATTGCTAGAAGCATGGAGTACACACTGAAATATTGTGGGTAGGAAATGAAATTTATATAATGACCCTATTTTATTGCTTTAACAAGTTTTTTGTTACTAAGCCAGTTTTCAGATTGTTGTGAATTCAGCTATGTTCCTTCTTAAGCCTTCTAAAATTATTTATGTACATGTCATTACAAAGTTCAAAGATATATAATTTTAAACATGTTCAAAGGCAGCAGCAAACTGTTCTGGACTCAATTTGGTTACAAATATCCTCATCATGAGACTTATGAATGAGGCTCTAAAAAACCCAAGGGCTTAGAATTATGTGGTTTCTCTTTAGCTGTTTTCCTCTTTTGCCTCCCAGACTCATCTCTGAGCAATGAATTCTACTACTTCAAATATATGACCACTCATTCTTCCTATTCAACTTGCACTGTACAAATGGTGTACTTTAAAGTGAAAACAGAAAGATAAAATAATATGGAGGCAGTAGAAATATGTATTTCAGTGGCAAGACATTCTTTGATTCCACCTGGTCAGCTGAAGAAACTTAATGAATAACTAGTATGGGATATGAAGTGTAAAGCTGTACCACTTAAAGACAACAGCTATTCTTAGGCTCTGCTAAATGGAATCTCATCAGCCTTCTAAATGTCCCTTCCTGTATTTTATCAGTGTTCCACTGTCCGTATTTACTTAATCACTAAATGGCTGAATTATGGAATAGCTACCAAAAAATACTTCCAAAATCATCAAATTTAAGTATAAACCTTACATTGTTACTTGGTCCATGAGTGTTCTGCAAGATGAGCAAATATTTCTAAGAAATGCTAACTTGATAAACAGTGATAGCTTGCTATACAAATAGTTCATCATGCCAAATGTTACAGGATAACAACTGTTTTTTTCTCTGTTTTGATATACGAGTACTTTGGACTATGAACAGAACAAATTCTCACAAACCAAGGTTATATATACTAACATGAAAAAGATGTTCACAATATATTATAAACATCTTTAACCCCTAGTATTTATACAGTTTTAGGATGAGAGAACTAGAAATATAAGAGGAAGTGGGGTAGGTACCAGAGAAAACCAGGGTCTGGTTTTAGGATAACAAATCCATTGAACACAATAATTTAACCTGTAATAACACATTTATTATAATTATTTTTATCTATTTTCTGAATTCAATTATTTTAGCTGTCTTTACTCTTCCTAAAAACTTACTTTGCATGGGGAATTCTTCTGATAAAATCCTTTAGAGAAACCACTACATAATTTTACAACTAAATTGCTAGGTGAACCAAACATTTCAGGTGAGCATCTACCCTCCCTGAAAACAGAATAAAGTCCTCCCCAACATGTATTCTGAATCCTAATTATCCACGCTGCAGTTTATCCAAATAGCTGTTCCTGGTAACACAGGTCCAGAGTTCTGGAAGGCTCTCTTCTTCAGTGCTTTATAAACAAGACAGTTCATGTGGAATCAAGGAAAAGCAGGTACAAAATGATCTAGGGTAAGTTCTTACCAGTTTTGCTAAGGCTGGTTCTAGACAAAGTTTTGGATAACAATGTCAAGGAAAGCCTTTAAAAGTGGATTATTTTCAAGGTGCCCTGGAAGGAAGACTCTGACCTTTTATTATTAATAAGCTCCTTTTACGGGTCATCCAATCTAAACTGAAATTATATTCCATAACACATTCAAATAATTAAACTTTCATACTTCTAGAGGCAAATCTTAAAATCAGTGAGTAATTCAGGCATGTAATTCTAGGACGATATCACTCACCACTAAATCCACACACTCCAGTCTTTCAGCACAGCCTGAGTTTGTCTATAAATTATGACTTACTCTGGCTGGGTGATACTTCTAAGAATTAAGAATGAATAAATTTAATTTCTTTAAAATGATCTTAGAAATGTCTATTCCTTTCAACTGAAGGGCAACAATTTACTCCAATCAATTTAATAAATAGAGTAATTATTTTGTTAACCACAAAACCTTTCAGAAAGCAGTTTTATTTGAAAGTTTAAAATTTGTACTTTCATATTAGAAAATAATTAATTTTATAGATTTGGTGGTTAAGGAAAAAAATTCCATAAACAAAGGCTATAAATAAATGGAACCTAAATGAAAATCAGGATTCAATTGACAGTGTATAAAATAGTCATCTACTATTTTATGACAACCAGATCAGTAGTGATTATTTGTGGTCAACTGTACAAACATGCAACCAAATCTAAAACCAGCTCCAACTCCAATTTACTAAAACCAAATCTGGATTGGAACATAAATGACACGTTCAACACAAGAGCACACTAAAAAGTCACAACAACAATAAAAAGAAAAGAGAAAGTCACAACAAGAAAGGTGTGAACTGAGGAGTGGGATAACTTGGCAATAGGAAACTTTTAATTTTAAGTACCTCTCATTCCTTTAAGATAAACTGCTAATGGTCATATGAAAAACACCAAGGAGAATACATTCAAGTTAATGGAAACAAGTCTTTATTAAGTAACTTTTAATATCAGAAAAATAAAACTCTTATAATTCTCTTTACAGCAAATATATAATATCAGTGCTTTGGCCATCTTAAGTTAAAGGCCCTTTATCATAAAATATATGGTTTTAAACTTTACTCAAATTGAATTTATAATCCCTATGACTTCCCTACATATACATAACAAAAGAGTGTAGTAAAATTAGCAAATACTAAACTATATTGATAATTTATCATTCTTAGTTTGTGGTTTTTAGAAACAGTACACGCACCTAATATATGTCGATTCCTTGGCTTATTAGTTGCAGTGTACAATGCAACAATACAAAATACATGCTTGGTGAACATTCGTTCATATCTACAAGACGGCAGCTAGAGATTAGGTTTCAATACTGACATTTAACTATCCTACAAGCAATTAGCATTACATCATAATATGCCATCAAGGCAACTTTTTTATACTGAAAAAAATCAAAATAAAAACCGTTATTTGTAAACTTTTATACGAAATGTAACTCTTCAAGTGGAAATAAAAAATAAAATTTGTCTATTTACTATTGAATACACATAGGATTTCAATTTTCATTATACTGAGAAAAAAAGCTCTTTTGTGTTGGGAAAATAATGCTTCAAAAAATAATTAGTAGAAAAACCCACCAGTATAATGTTTTGTCCTTTCAATGCCAGCACATATTTGGGAACATACTGAGGATGAAGTTATAGACATCCACAGGTGAAATGTACAAGTATATTTTAAAGAAATCTTTCCTTGTGATTGGAAACAGTTTTGAAATGAAGTAAACTGATTGCAGGTCACAGCTGCTTTTGTGAACTATGCCAAGGGCATTGTCTCCTTTCTCTCCCCTATATAACTAAAAAATAAAAATATATTTATAATGTGCAAGACAAATATGGACTGAACATAAAATGTTTCACATTTTGTTCTATAGTCTAAAAATTAACTAATAGCTTGATCAGACTAATGAATGGAATGTTCACATCCTCAATTATCAGCCAATAAAGGTCCATCTCAAAGCCCTTCCTGAAATGGGAAAACCCAGGTGGCCATTTCCACATTCACGAAGGGAGGCGATGGATAAGAATTCACAATTGAGACAATTGCATTCCTGATCCTCTGATCATACCAGCCTTGAACACACTGGGCGAGATGAAGTCAATGTAGCAGTTTTTGTCCCAAATTATAACCAGTGATCTAGTAAACTGCCATCAGCCCTATTACCAATAAGTAATCACAATGCATTAAAAAGTTACTTGCGATCCTGCAGAATTAGGCATACATTGTTGTAAAATAAAAAAACAAACAAACCTGTTTTGTCAAAACTGGCAGTGTAAAGAAGGCAGCACTGGAAGTGTCTGAGTCATCTGTAATGCCAAGTACCCTCCATAAACTCTTAATGTGGTTAGGCTTTGGGACCCACTGTCTGGAATCTCAAACATATACACTTTCCTCATAGATCCTACAACCTACGATCTTCACTCAGCCAAGTTGAACTTCAGCTTTAGCAATTCTTAACACAAGCTATGTCTCTGGGTCTACAGGATAGTATTAATAATTCAAACCAAACTAACAGACAAGAGACCACTTAGGTTTAGTGTTACCATAGCAGCCTTTTATAAGTTTACTAACAACTTTAGCCTAATCCCAATAAAGCCTGATAACAGTCATAAGAATTCATTAGGAAGTTTACTGGGGGTACCATTATACCCATGCCTTTATGAGTCCATATAGAGATATAGTATTTATGTATATATATATATATATATATAGTTAAGAGTGAATTTGGATTGCCTGAGTAACAGCTGTCTGGCAAACTGGACATGATGGCGTTCTCTTTTCACAGATCTTGTTGGCACATTCCATGCAGAAGAGGTTGTGGCCACATGGAACTAGGGCAGCAATAACTTCATTCTCAAAGCATATCACACAGTCGTGCTTTCTTCTTGATTCTGGAGGTGAGCTAGAGGTGGAACCACCATTGGAAGAGGAGTAACTATTGGTACCATTAGAAAAAGCAGGGATGTATATTGGAAGGCCAACATGGTTGCCTGTGCTAGGTGGGTCGCTCCTAACCCTCCGAGCAAGTGGGTGTTCTATGCTCTCAGGAAATGTAGGAGACAGACGAGGAGTAGATGGCTGACTTCCTCTACGCTGAGTCTTCATGTTACCAGAAGGGTCACTCCCAAAGCCAGAGAGTGGGTTAACTGGTTCAAATGGAGTCCAGATAGTTTGAGCAGATGTTGGTAAAGAGTCAAAGGCAGGAGAGTCAACTGCAAGATCTTCTGAGCCCACAGACGGTAGTGTATCTCCAAACCAAAAGTTACCTGTGCTGAAGGGGCTTGTTGGACTAAAGTCAGCAAGCCTATTGCTTCCAAAGTAAGAATCTGTGGAGCCACTTCCTAGAGAACTGGAACTATCATTTCGATAATTGGATATCATCCTTGCACGGCTAGGAGGAACTGGATTAGAGGAGAGCCATGCAGAGCCAAGAGTGCCCCCTTCAAAGCTTACATCAGTACCATTGTAATGGAAATCATTCTCTTCGTTGAGCTCTATGTAGTTTCCTGTACGCATAGCAATATGCATTTCTATTTCTTCCCTTGCTCGGTCAACATTCTCAGGCATTCCGGTCACTTCAAAAACAGGCTCCTTATCTCTGCTTGGAGTTACTATGTATGTATGGGTCTGCTGTTGAATTCTTTTAATTGTTGCTCCTTTGGGTCCAACCACTAATCCTACCACGCGATAGGGTACCCTGACTTGGACGGTGGTTTGACCAGGCAGATTAGGACTACATGACAGTCCTCCTAGGGCAGGGCCATTTTTGTTTCGAGATGCACGAATCATGGAGAAGTGCTCAGCAGCGGAGAGGATTTCTCTTTTGGCCATGGCAACATCTTCTTTCCGTCCAGTGACAACAAAAATGGGTTCTTCACCACGAACAGGTGTCTTGATGTAAGTGTTTGTCTTGGCTCTCAGTGCTTTAATTTTACAACCTGTCAGAAGGAAAATATTGTATAAGTATCAATATCTACTTCAAAGATACTTATCAAAGTATAGAAAGCTCTTGTCAAACTAAGTGTTTGCTAATGAACAGTTTTAAATAATAGTTTGCTATTTACCATAAAACATCACTAAATGATAAAAACTTTCCATATCCCACTAATGCTGCTAAATGTAGAAATATACTTGTCTGGTGGTGTTCAGCTAGGAAGAGACTACCCCCTACTAGGAAGCTGTAACTCGGACATTGGGCACATTATTTTCTTATTAGTTACTGCAAAAGATGCACAGAGTAGTCTATACAAGTTAACTGTATCATAATTGGGTTGGATTTGCAGAACACAAATAACATGCTACCTTACTGACAAGAAAAACAATGTGCAGGTGAGACATTTAACATTTGTTGTTTCATTTAATATACACAATAACTATAATAATCAGGTCATTACACTCCTTTTACTATTAAGACAATGAAACTGAAGATTGGAGATAAATTGTCTAACTTGTCAAAACTCACAAAAGCAAGTGGGATAGCCAGAATTAAACCAGTCAAAAAATCTGTATTCCTTTTATTAGCACAAACATAGCTCAATTTTCACACAACTACCTGATAGAAATTTTTTAGCTGACTTTCACTGTCTCACAATTTGAATTTAACATTATTCTTTCCTTCATAAAACTCAGTTGAGGACAAAGACAAATAGGATGCTCAAGGCTATCTCACTTCTCCCACCTATTGAATTCTAGGCTAATCAGTCAGTCAGTGGTGTTTATTTCCATCTTGTTTATGCTAGCTGTACTCACGTTAGTAATTAAATCATCTATATTAGTTTATTACATAAACTAGGGAAATATGAGTAAACACTTTCTATGAAAATTAAGTTGAATATTTTTGAAAATTTTAATAACAATGAATACCTCAGGGAGATAAAAAGCTGATGTTGAATATGTATGGATGAGATGACCATAAAAGTCTGGGATTAAAAAAAGCAATATAGAATGATTTTACACTCAATATAAAGTTCTTGATCCATTCACAAGAAACAGATACTAGAGACTATATGGAACATGGGTGCTGAATGTGGTTTTATTCAAGGACTGCTCTGATTGGCAGACCCAAATAAATTAAAAGGTCTTGGCACTATATCTAAGATAAAATAAAACATCAAAGACACACATACATAGCTTATCATAATTCTAAACTTTAATGAACTTTTATTTTTGAGTAATCACTGTTTACCAGTACCAATTATGTAAGATTAGACAGCTTCAAACTATAACCTAGAATGGCAAATACACAACACAAAGGCATAAAACTCTGGGGATGTATTTTTCAAAGTTCTTAACATGAAGTTTGCTGGAATAAATTTCTTTTCATGAATACATCATACTTTTCTTAGTTGTTCAAAAGAAAGAAGCCAAGTGCTATTGAAGACAGGAGCTACAATCTGGGCAGATCTTTTCCCTAAACCTTCCCTTCCTTCTTTGGGGGGTCACAACCAACTAATAACATGTAAAAAACTAAGATTTTTATATACATCATTTCTAGCCTACATACCTTCTTTTTTAGGTCCTGGGGATCAAACTCAGGATCTTACACTTGCGAGGCAGGCAATGGAACCATTGGGCTAAATCTCCAACCCAGCCCGCAAATCTTTAGTTGTCTTTCCCTCCATATAAACTCAAATAGGTCTCCTTATCTCCAGTCTTGCCTCACTCCAATCACTCTCTGTATTCTCTTTAGTGAGATGATGCTTGGTACAGCAAAGGTCACATGATTACTTCTTTGCAAAAAATGCTTTATTGGCAGTCTTTTTCTTTTGAGAAAACTATATAGTTAGCAAGGAAAAAGGCCAAAAGCAAAACTGTAAAAAAATCACTACAAGAACTCAATGAGGTAAAGGATATGAAGAGGGGGCTGGTTGGGAGTCCATCAAGAAATTTCTACAAGTCAAATTTCTGCTACTATTAAAAATGAAAAATTTTATTATAGATTGCCACTCTAAGTTTACATTTACAATGCACTGCACAAAAATTAAATGGGTGGCATAACTTTTGGGTATAAGATTTTATATGCTGGGTGTGGTGGCACATACCTATAATAGTAGCTCTCTGGGAAGGTGAAACAGGAGGATAAAAATTTGAGCCCAACCTGGACAATTTAGCAAGATTTTGTCTCAAAAATAAAAAATAAAGGACTGAGAATGTAGCTCACTGCAAAGGCCCTGAGTTCAATCCCCAGTACCATACACACACAGAATCTGTTGGTTGCATCATATAATAGTTTTTGTATAATACTTCATAGGTTTTGTTAACTAAGGACATAGGCTTAAAGGTACACTACTATCTGCCTGTGGTCAGATATTTGTCTAATTTGAAAGAGAGAACACAAATGTTTAGAGCTTGAATCATTTCTGAGGTAGGGGAGAAAGGCTAATACTACCCAAAATCACTATGTGCTTAGGTTTTGTAGATCAGAGAAAGAGGCAAGAGGAAGACAGTGAAGATACCAAAGACAAACCCTTCTACACCATTGCCCTAATAAGATAGAGGAATGTACATTTTTGTCCCTAAATTATACACGTTTTAACAGAGTACTTTAAATAATATTAGGAAACCTCATCATTACACTGTTTAGGACATATAAATATATGGTCTGAGTTCCACACAACTAACATACAATTTCTAGAATAAAAAGTTTCTAAAGTTGGGGATTACTCAAAAAAGTAGCGTTTTTAAAAGATGACACAAACTAAAGGAGAAGCAACAAACTTAATTTTATGGGTGGAAGAGGTAAGCAGCTTATTGGATCATTTTTAGATTGACCTCCTGTTTGACAATTCAAATTTTAAAATTTATTTTATTTTTTCCCCCAGTACCAGGGATAGAACTCAGAACCTTGTGTGCATTAGGCAGGTGTAGTGCCATTGAGTTAAATCCTCAGCCAAAGATTTTTTTAAAGTAGTGGAAAAATTTATAATCCATGGCATATGATTTAGAAGCCATAAAATATTAATAAATTACACTTACTTCAAAAATAAAGTTTAAAAAATTAGAATAGTCATAATTCACCTCACAAATGGCTAATCTCTCCCTCTTCTCTATCACACGCATTCTTATGTCCCTTCCCAACAAATTAAAACATTACAAAGCCAAGAGAAAAATAAGTTTAAAAACTCAGGAAAGCATACTAGCCAGGCGTGGTGGCACACATCTGTAATCCCAGCACTCGGGAGGCTGAGGCAGAAGGATCACTGCAAGTTTGAGTCCATCCTGGACCTCAAAACTGGCCTGAACTACATAATGAGACCATTAAAAAAAAAAAAAAAGATAAAAGAAAAAGCATACAAATGGCTCTGAAGATGGAAATTCTTATTTCCACAGTAATTGAGCTATCATTTCCATTTAAAGGATTGTCAAATATTTAAAACCTTGTAATACTCTAGTGAGAGTGGAGAAAAAGGGCCTTCATACTCAGCTGGTCTGAACATTACCCAGGAAGGGTGATTTCCAACATCAAAATTACCTTGCACCTCTATAATCTGACTTTTAGAATTTATCCTGCAGAAATATTGCCCTCTGCATTGAATTGTAATGGCAGAAAAGAACTTAATTGAATTGCCTAAGACCTCTCAGCTGTTAAGGCAGATCTCAAACCTACACTGTCTTCATTGTATACTCATATTTTTCACTAAAAGCACTATTTTCTACTAAAAGCACATTTATCATTTTTATGATATATTACAATAATGATTTTATATGAAATAAGGTGTTTGCCCTCTTGGAAAGGTAGACTATCCAAAAAGCTTTTATTTTACAAGAACTCAATTTTGGCATTATTTTATCTTCAAAATCTGACAAATATTAGCTAAATGCCAATAAAAGAATGTGATGCACACAATTCGGGGTGGTGGTGGTGGTGGTGGTACTATGGATTGAACCCAAGGCTTCTGCACTTAAGCTAAATCCCCAGTCCCTTTAAAAATGTATTTATTTTGAGACAGTATCTGGGTAAATCATTAAGTTGTCCAGGCTGGGCTTGAACTTATCATCAATGCTTCTACCTCAACCTCCCAGAGTACTTACACACAATTTAATGCAACATTTTTTGTTGTTGTTTGTTTTGTTTTGTTTTGGTTTTTTGGTACTGGGGATTGAACTCAGGCCCTTGCACTTGCAAGGCAGATGGCGGAACCACTGAGCCAAATCTCTAGCCCTTGCCACATTTTAAATAAATAATTTAACAATGCAATGTATCCCTAAATACCAAATATAGTACTAACCTTATAGGGTTCAACTGTCTTGAAGTTTAAAGGTCAAAATTCTTTGTTAATCTCCATTTAGAGATCACTATGGCTATACTTCAGACAGCTTCATTTATGTGACTTTAGTTTTACTATCTATATTCATAGGGACATTTAATGACTTCAATTAAGCAGGACTTAACCATCCTTCAGATAAAACTCCCAACATTTACCAACTTCTTAAATAAAGGGTTGGAAATAAAGGCAAGAGGAAAGATGACCACATTATTACAGTATAGAATATAAATGGTAAATAAATCAACTTTCTAATTCAATTCATTTAAGTAAATAGCAAGTATTTACTTTATCTCAGGTACTTTAACTAATACGAAGAATGCAAAAAGGACTAAGATTCAGTTCTGCCCTCAGTGCTTTGTAGCAATTCCAGAAGGATTTAGTGTTTGTACATGTTCATGTATCGATACTGATCTGCCATTTTCTCTTATGTTGTCGATGGTGTATAAATCACCCTACTCTCCTGCTGATATTTCTGTCTCCTTGTTCTAGCACTTATTGGAACCTAAGTGCCAAAGTCTCCAACTACATTAGTTTGAGACCTTGGGCAAATTGTTTATACTTCCAAAGACTCGTTGCCTTGAATGTATATGATGGAAATAAGACTAGATCAAATGAACTGACAGATGGAACATGCATAGGTCCTGACACACTTAAAAATTTTTTTAAAAAAGTGAAATGATCTGTTTTTTTTATAGGATGTTAAAAATCTTTAAAGATTAATATCTCCTAAAGATAAAAACTATACTATTATAAAACATGTTAAGATATAAACTCTGCAAAGCTGGGGGATGTGAAATAAATCTAACTGGTAATTTGAAATCTGGTTTATTTCTACATGCGTTTTTGGACTCCCTTTGGATAGAATCCAGAATATAAAAGCTTTGAGAGACCACACAGTTCAATTTCATTTTACACACAAAGAAGACTAAAGCTTAGAATACCCCAAAGTTAGGGTTATCCTTAAAAATCACCATTTCTCAACCTATTATTTTTCTAGTTAATTTTCAGGAGTCGAGAAGGCTCTGTATGTAAAGTGTTTTTAAAAATACAGATTAAATCTTTTTCACTTAATTTTATCAGATAAGAGGGTCGAAAATATTGAATAAGAAAGTTTTAAAGTTTACAATTGATCTTTTACTAAAACTGAAACAATCAGAAAAGGGTGCAAATTAGAAATGAAAGACAAAGTTTCTTAAGTAGGAAGCTAAAATTATGTTCAGGTTCTTTAGAGGACACTAATAGAAATCTCAGAATTACCAGGTTGGTAGAGGCTACAGCTCAGTGGTAGAAAGCTTGCCTATATTAATGCTGTGTGTTTCACGTCCAGCAATAGGGGGAAAAAAATCCTAGAATGACCTGTTAGGGTATCATATAATAGATTTCATATAAGTGGAACCTGTACATCAGAAAATACATTTCCAAAGCTCAAAAGAAAAAAGATACACTGTAAACTTTAAAAAATTTAAATTATTTAGTTTATATTGCAGGAAAAACTCAATAAAAATGACAATTTTATGTTTTAATCAGAATTGGTTTAGACTACAAAAGAAAAGTACTGGTTAAACTGTACACAATGGCACATGCATATAATCCCTGCTGCTTGGGAAGTTGAGGCAGGAATGTTGAGTCCAGGAGTTCAAGGCTAGCTGTGTAACAGTGAGACGCCATCACACAAAAATCAGCAATAAAACAACGAACCAATGTCCCCCAAAGAAAACACCGCTCCACTACCTTACCTTATATGTAATTTGTCATCTCTATACTTTCAATTTTACAATAAATTTATACTAATGACATCTTCTCAAACCTGACCCTCACAAGATGGAGGAAGGGAGAGAGTACAAGAGGGCATAAGGGGGTGACGAGGTAAAATAAGTAAAATGAAACAAGTTTACTCCACAATAGGAAACCAAGGTTCAGAGTATGTAAGTGATTTGTCCAAGTGGGCCAGAGAGGGGTACACTGCTCGCAACAAATATTTAAGTGCCTCTGCAGATTTATTTTCATCATAATTTTCTTCATTATATGTCTTATTTTTCTGTGACACAACTTTATTTGTGGTCAATAAGGCTTCCCTACATGCAATGAATAGTAGTCCTTGCTTACTGAACAAAGGCAACAAACCATAAATACTTCAATTGTCCTTAAATCTCAAACACTGGTATTAAGGAGGTTTTGTATTTATGTAGCATAACTTGAAATTCGCAACATCAGTCATACAATCAAGCTTTGAAGTATTCAAACATCATTAAACTATGCATATTCAATTTAGTGTAGCTGGTTTATAATTTTGTTTTTAGATAGTCTCACTGTAATTCAGGCTGGTCTTAAACTCATTGTGTATAGAGTTGGCTGGCCTTGAACTTGCAGCAATTCTCAGTCCTGCCTCAGCCTCCCAGTGCTAGGACTGGTATTCCAATTTAGCTTAGTGGGGCTTTAGTAATTTAACATTAGAAAAATTTAGAGGGATAAATATCAGATGTAATCTTTGCAAGTCTCTATATAGTAACTAATGGTATCATGGGAAGAAGGGTAAGTCCAGAAATTAAGGTATAACAGCTAGCCGGGAAGCATTAAGGGTGCAATTTAATTTAAAAAAATCATTTAGAATTACCTGCAAATCAATGGGGTTTTAAAAGTAGAATAACTATGGTCTATTTGGTACTCCCTAAAGAAATTTTTTAAAAACTGCAAATATACTTACGTAGTATCTTATGAACATTATTTTCTTTTCATGTTTAGTTTCAATTACTAACTTGATGGTGAAAATTACATTGCTTAAAATTTAGCAACAATACCTTAGAAAAGGGTATAAGTCTTCTAATATTCTAGTTTTTTCCTTTTAGATACTCGATTGTAAAATGCTTTCTAGACCCTCTGAAGTTAGATGTGGCCAGATGACTTACTTTGATTACTATGACCGGAAGTGATAAGTACTGTATTATTTCCTGATCTAACATTTACAGACAACTGTGTGCTATGCAACAGTCCCATCCCCTGGCACAAGGGGAGACCTGTAATACTTGAAATGGTGGCTGCTCTGCTGGCATGTATCCCTGAATGATTAAAATGAGTAGAGCCCTGTGAACAAGAAATAAATCTTGGTTGTTTTAACACTGAGACATTGGGGTTCTTTGTTACCACAGCAAAAGTGCTAGGCATCTAATTATCAATTGGTTCTAGCTCTACTACATTTGAAGAATAGAATTGTGAAACTATCTGGGAAAGCTAAAAAAAGGTGAACAGTATTAAACAGAATGGCTCCAAATTAATTTCAGATTTATTTTTTAAAAAGTAACATGTTCATCACTTCCAGTTTGTGTATCATTCAAAGTCTGAAGGGATAATGCAGATATGATTATGCAGATTTGCATAACAAAACTATCTGAAGCCTAGGGAACTTCAGTTCAAGACCTACCGACTGACTTCAATCCCTGGTACAAAAAACAAACAACCAACCAACACAAAACCAAACAAAAAACTAAACAACAACAACAACACCCACAAAGTAAATCACTGGTACGAGTAATTAGAAATTACTGATATCTACTTCTGACTGCCCGTTCTGTTCATTATACCAAAGCTGAATAGACTGTTATAGCCACTTTGGTATAGTTTACAATATGTCCCAGCCACTGGAAGACGGGAGGACTCTGAGATGGCAGAATCATCTGGAGCCCAGAACTGGGCAACAAAGTGAGATCCCACTTCAAAGCCTCAAAAACAAGCAAACTAAACATCCCTCCAGCCCCAAGGACAATACAAAACAACATGCATTCTAAAACTTTTTTTTTTGGATTCAGTTAATGGCAAAAGTATTTAAATCTTTAATAAATTTTTTTGTGGGATGGTTTTGTTTTTTTTGAGACAGGGTCTCACTATGTAGTTCAGGCTGGTCTTGAACTTGCTATGTATAGTCCAGATTGAGCTCAAACTATGGTGATCCTCCTGCCTTGGCCTCCCATGTGCTGGGATTACAGGAGTATGCCACCAAGCCTGGCTTTAACTGTTCAATTTGTACAAACATCAAAAAATATTCAAAACTAAATAAATTATTATCACCTTAGAATTAATGCTAGTTTGTTTCGATAATTAAGATGGAGAACCACCACCCATAAACACTGTTTAGAAATTTTTCTGGGCAAAATTTCTAATAGAGTAAGAATAAGAATAACATGTTTCCCGAGATCATTTTTAGGTTGTTGGTAATCAGGAGGTAGAAAATACATCCTTAAATTACCACTTTATTTCCCATTTCCTCCCTAGTGAGTCAGAAAGGTTCATTAGCTGAATATTATGGCAGGGAAAAAAGGCAGTAGATTCCCCACCCTTTGTATAACAATTATAGTAACTGAACCTTTTCCAATGGTCCCAGAGCTAATAGAAACTATTATAAACTAAATTTAAAAATCTAAATGCTAGGAAGTCATAATATCTGTTTTTTAAAGCTAATATATATAAATAATTAACTTTCTGAATTGTGAATGACAGTGAATTTTTAGACAAATTGGAACTATACTACAGTAACTGTGTCTTCTATACAATAAAGAAACCAAAAGTCTATTAAGTAAACCAGTATGGACAGTGACATTCTAAATTATGCAACACTACAAATAGAGTATCCCAACTCCGATGATTAGGGAAGAACTTAACCTAAAATATTAACCTTCCAGAATAGAATGCTTCAACACTGAGACATCAAAGTAGAAATGAATTTTGTTTTTGATTTGGAACAAACTGGTTCAAATCTAAGTTCACAAGTTATCTTCCAGAGCCTCAGTTTCTACATCTGCAAAGTGGCTATACTGAGCAGCAGGGTTAATGACCCTAGTAAAGACATAGAAGTAGGCAAAAGTAAAAGTAAGGGCAATTCCCCAACTAACACCACCAAAAAAACCAAAAAACAAAAACCAAAAAACAAAAAAAACAAAACAAATCATGCTTTAGCATTATTTGAAAACTGTTTCTATGAAAAGTACATTTCTTAAATAAGAAATTTATGTACAGCCACATCAAATTTTCTTTCTCCTGCTCAGACATACATTTACTTTATTTCAGTTGTGTTTAAAGGCCTGATGAGTGGTTTCATTCTAAGCAACTAAGAAAAACTGCCACAAAGATACACTGAAAGCAACTTGAAACAATGTAAAGCATTACTTGTTTAAAAATTGATAATACACACCGTTACTGGAAATAAGCACAGACAACATAGCTCAATAAGAAGGAAAAAATATTCTAAAGGGTTTAACTCAGTGATAGCCAGAGTAAAGCATAAGAAAATCCACTGGAGTGCAGGAGGGAAAAAAACCCTCTAAACTTTTATTTTCATTTTTACCTCATTCTTTGAAACTTTTACATGTTTTTAAATATACAATACATTAACATACATATCCATGCATAATACCCAGATTTTGGTAGTACCAGTTTAAAATTTTTGACAGTATACAATTAAAAAAAGCCAGGGATGACTTTTCTAGACTATGAGATTAGGGAACACATACCATTAATTAAAGTCACTGATGAAAATAGTTGAAGATGTACATTTATTTTAAACAGTAATAAAAAACTGTGGTGTGCAACTCACTGAACAACAGAATTCATAACATTCAATATTTACTTACAGTGGTGTTGAGAATGGGTCAATAGTTCACTTTAATTCACTTTTTAGTCTTACAGATAGCAAAGACTACATAAAATGGAACAGAACTTATGGCAAACTAAAGCTGTTAACCAATATTCATGTCTTGCATAGGGCACTACAATTAAAACATGTTTGTGAGTTATAAGATTAGGTCTTAAAATTCACTGTCAGATTTATTTGAGTCTATATTCTACAACTTATCAATAATCCTCTTTAGCCTGATTTGTTACAATATTGTTCAATTCACAACAGATTCTAGGCTTTAAAAAAAAGGGCCAATTTAACATTTTCAAAGATTATATGCTACTGGTAAATAAAATACGAGGTTAAACACATCAACTTTCATCACGAGCAGTGGCTGTTTCATTTATTTTGAAAGACAGTGGAACCAGAGGCCATTTACTAGTCTATGTGACTCAGAATTCCACTTGTCTTATTCTTGCTTTAGAGCTTAAGTCATAAATGTCTCCATCTGTGACATACTTATTTCCAAAACCAATTAAGAGATGTCAAACAGAAAATTATGACTTCAGGTAATGAATAAAATGGCAGGGATAGATAATTCTTAAGGATGAAAATTTAGCTCCTCCAAAGCAAATAACAAAATAAAATGCTTTGCCCTGTTTAACTCACTTAGGACAGGTACTCTCCCATGGACGAAATTATTGCACTATAAAAGTATGTGCTTATTAGAAGTCACTTAGTTCTCCATAGGAGTGAACAAATACTTTACAGGTTTTATTACCACATTGCTAGGGTGCGGGGTGGCAAAGGGGTCTATCAATGATCCACTAGTTGAACAGTTCAAAACAAGGAAAGGTCAAGACATTCTGCTCTTAAGATAAGATAGAGGAAGATGAAATACTTTTAACAGTACTGTCAACTCTGGAAAATATTAAGTGCAAAAGGAAAAGTCAGCATTTTGTCTCCATGTTCTCAGACATAAATAGATTCACCAATAAGCACAAATCCTAAAAAGAAAAACCAAGACCTTATCTCATTTATTACCATGCAATAGATGGTACAAATAAAAACTTGGAATTCAGTTTATTTTTAGATTTGTATAAAGATAACAATTAGTACACACAATTAAGGACCACAATACAGTACTTAATAGGAATGATACAATGAAAACAAAAGTTTGCCTTAAACTAAACCTACAAAATATACTATTTTGTCCTGTATTGAAACTAAGCATGTAAATGTTCCTTTCTTTTGGTATTCCTAGACTATCTATCATCATAAGCACACAGAAGCAATCTGTGCCCAAGAAGTGGCATCCAGGGTTTGTCTTCTGGCCTCAACAATTGCCTTCCCTGCTCTTTTCCACTACCCTCATCACTAGATCTTTAGTATGAACAAAACTCAATGTGACTTGCCCATCTCGCCACACCTTTCTCCATACAGTTCCTGTTTTTCTCCAGTTTCAGCCTCCATTGTTATACCCCTACCCATTCTCTGAGGCTCTCGATTGTTCTCCTGGGTGTCACTTCTTATCACACTATAGTTAGTACCATCAATTTCACATTAGTGCCATTCTACTGTTTATCGGACTGCTGGTTTCTAAAAAAAAAAATGGCAGAAAGTTTTTCTGAATCAATTATACATTCTCAGATCACCATAAACTCAGTACCTCAAAAAATACAAGTCTGACACATGTTCTTAAACGAATGATCATGCATTTAGCTCTATAAATTGGAATGTTATAATTTTTATCTTGTAGGTGAAAAAGTTCTCTCCTGAATTATTATCCCAAAGCATATAAAACAGCCAAATAAAGCATGTGAAACTGATTAATCAGGCAGTCTGAAATAGGTTATGGCTTCTATCTAAATTTCATGATTTTTTTCTTATTAAAATCCTAGAGATAAGAAGTAAGCCACCTCTGACATGTAAAATCACCACTTCCACAAGCCTCTTATTTATGTGTACTTCAGACCACTTGGGAAAGATGAGATCATTTAGGCAGCAGCGCCATTATCCCTCTTTATTTGACCCCAACAATGCTCTCAACCTAACAGTAAAGCAGCATGCATCCACTGGGCTAAACCATACTGAACACAGCAGCAGCGAATATTTACCCTTTTTGTAAAGAAGGAATGAGCTACATTTAAAAAAACAAAAACCAGAAACCTTCCCTAAAAATGTAGGATAAAGAGGTACTCTCTGGGCATCTCCTTCCCCCACCTTCACAAATCTACTCCTGGAATCTGAGACATAGGTCCTTTGTCTGAACAGTGTGGGAGGAGTCTGTCTGCAGTACTGGTGTGCTGGCAAATGAAAAAGAGAATTTACTGAAAATTGCATAAAAACATAAAGTTCTTTCCCTTATCGTCCAATTTTTTCTTCATCGTACACACTACAGTGTCCTAAGAGATGATAACCAATATGCCTTTCAAGAATAAAGTATCCACAGAGGGGAAACAGTAGCAGAGTTAGGCTGCTCCTCAAAAATCTAAGTTTCTGTATATCGGAGTGGGGTGGTGGTACCAACACTTGAACATCCCCTTCTCTCTGGAAAAAGCGCTTTCTACAACCCTCCATTTCTGCCCACTTCTCATCCGAATAAGCTGTTCCACGGGAAGCCGAGCGCAAGACACTCGACTGCGCAAACTTGCAGCCTCCTTTTCTGTACACGACAGCGAACCCACAACTCCTCTGACCCGACCTTTTACCACCTCGCTGAGGTTTCTGGTGCCACGCCAGGCTGGGGCTGAAAGAATGCAGCCCGAGTAAAGTGAACACCGTCGGATTGGGTGGCCCAAGAACTTAACACTTTTTATCACACAGGACGAGCAGAAAGCGTGGGCTTCCGCAAGGTGACTCATCCCCTCTCCACGTTCATCCTCGGCTCCTCCCAGACCCCTTTTCGATGGACTTGGGGGACTTGCTGGGTTCGCTCGAGGTGCCTCAAGATCATTTCTCGTCCTCCCACCCACGCCCAGGGCCGTGCCCGGCGGACCTCCACCTCCCGGCACTCACCCTGGCGGCCGACAATCTCGGCGACGTGCTCGGAGCTGGGCACCGGGACGCACTCGGTGGTGTTGACGCTCTTCCTCCGCAGCAGGGCCGCCT
>NW_022900942.1:33917993-33931801 GCF_012274545.1 Fukomys damarensis | reverse complement strand
GCCCGCCCTTCCATTCCCTAGGGGCTCGAGGGGAGCGGGCCTGTGATTGTTTGCTTTCCGTGTCACTCTTTGTGACGTACGCCCGTGGGGGTGGAGGAAAAGGAGGCGGGCTGAAGGCGCGGTAACAGAACCTAAATATGAGGGCCATCCTAGTTGTCGGTAGGTGCACAGCTGTGCTTTTCGCCTACGGTACCCCTCACGTCTCTGGCCCACCTGGGTCGGCCCTTTCAGAGGAGGTGCCGCAGGCGCGGGCCCTACGGGTCGTGGTTCCCTAGGTTGAGGAAATGACTGTCCCGTTCGGAAAGAGGGGCCGGCGAGTGTCCGCCTATCCCCGCGCGGGGGCGGTTTCCGGAGCCACGTGGCTCCGGGGCCTTCCTCGCCCCTACCTGGGAACGCTCCTCCCCTTAGGGGCTGGGCCCTCGCACGCCCCGCTGGCCTGGCTTCCCCCGCTGGGCTTCTCGGTTATTTGAGGGGCGTGGAAACGCCGAACTTCTGTTCTCCCGGGCTTTTAAAGGAAATTTATTCAGTGTTTCCTCCTCCCAGACGCTCTTTCCAGAGGAGTCCCGGGGCGAACTCACACGCGGGTATCTTTTCTAGCTATTAGTTTTAAATGACTGGTTAAAAACATTGCTTATTACTTACCTCTATTTTAGGTTGCCCTATCCCTCCTTATAGTACCAGATAGTCTTCCGAGGTTGGTCTTGACCTTTACCCGAGCCCTACGGAGATAGCATGCCGGCAACAATGTAATGAAGATTTTTGGGGATCCCCTAGAGTAGAAACATAGTTTATGTATACACACACACTTAAATATACCCAAAATAGTAACCTGTAAGCGAGATTAAGTGATGTATTTTACAGGATTTTTTTACACAAAATCTTTGAAACTAGAGTGTATTTTATACTTAGAAGAATCCAGTTTGCTGCACTCAAGCCACGTTTCAAGTACAGGGTAACTAGTAGCAGCTTTCAGATCTTTTGATTTTTAAATTATATCTTGAGTCTCTTTCTATATTAGATTTATTCACTATATATTGTTGCGTGAAACTTGTTTCTTATGAGTTAATTTAAAATTTTTTCTAGATGTTACAAAGAGGTACAAGACAAGGCTGAACTATGACTTGTATTTCTGTATACTGTATTATGCCTATGAGGCCGTTTACACAGTATTTCTTTACCCACACCTCTACTCAAAAGCCTGGTGAATTTTAGCTAATACTAATTTTTCTTGTTACTCCAAGATTTTCCTAGTCTTCATATAATCTGTGTGTTGCTCCCCTAACAATTTATCTGTAGGGAAGCTCTGGAGAAAAATTTAAAAATTCAGATTGGGGAGTAAGTAAATTCAGATTGGGGAGAAGCCCACTCCTCTCCCCAGTGATGGGGTGGGGAGTCTGGAATGTTTTTCAAAAGGCAGTTTGCTTTGAAGCTTGGTCAGTGTTGAGAACACTTTTCTAGGTTTTGAGTTTACACAAAAGTCTCACTATTAACCCCACAGTGAAGTGTAATCTTCCTTTCCAGAGAAGCATGATCTTCACTTACTACATGTACACCCTTTTTGAAATATGCGCCAAAGCAAATACTTCACTGTGTGTCAATAAACAATCTTTTAAAATGTACCAGTGAATGATTGTATAACTGGAGTTTTACTAATAGAACATACAAACATGCTTACTGTCTGGTGGTTCAGTTTAAATGATAATCATTATTGAAAGATAGTGTTTCTAAAACAAATCTAATCAAGGGAGAAAGTCAAATATAATGTGCAGTAGCTACTCCTAGGTCGTTTTAGCTATGGAAGGAAATATGTAGAAAATTAAAAATGGAAACTCTTGGCATTCCTTCCTCCATAAGTTGTCATTTGATGCTGACTCTTTAGTCTTAAATTCTTTTCCCAGGGGCCCGAAGCAGCTTCTATAGCAGAAGTGACATCCATTGAGAAGTGAAGGTGTAGATTCATGTGGATATTTATAGAGAGATAAGATTCATTTAACTAAGATTTTTAAAAAATGCTAAATGGTTATTTATAAAATATTAGAAAAATCGCTATTTCATTTTCACATAATAAATGAGCTTCCATTTGTTCCCATACAGAAATATATACATTTATGCATTCGTTCATATGTGATCAATATCATGATTTATGAACAAGGCCAAAGATACTGAAGCTCACCAACCTTCCCCCAGGTCTGAATTTATTGTATTAAATCTTGCTTGAGAAGCAACTTTGAGCTTTACTTTTGCTATAAATATATAACTGGAGTGCTTTCATTTAAATCTATCATCCTTCTTCCACACTCCCCAGCCATATAACACTTTCATTTTGCACCCAAATAGGACTTTGAAATTCCTATACTTCTATTTATGCTGTAGTTTGATAGACTGGGGCAGAAGAGTTGTCTTAAGGATCTTAGAAACTATAGAATTGGCTAACCTTTATGAATTATCAGGCCCTTTTGAATCTGTCCAGTTGTCTAGCCATTAAGGATGGAACAATTGTATAATACAAGCTTAATTTCTGTCCTTGTAGAAAAACTTAGGTTTGAATAGATTCTGTAAAGACTGCCACAGACACATGGTGAAAGGTTCTGCTGAGACTCACCTAAAAACTCAAACTAGATACTTCCTTTTTAGGGCAGGGTTAGGTTTTTTTCATTTGTTTGATTTTGTTATTATTTATCATTAGTATTATTTTATTTTATTTGCTTTTGCACTAGGAATTGACCCAGGGCCTTTAGATTGAGCTATATTCCCCAGTTCCTTTGAAATTTATTTTGAAACAGGATCTTATTTAATTGTGCAGGCTGGTTTTGAACTTCCAGTCCCGCTGGCTCAGCCTCCCAAATCCTGGGATTATAGGTCTGTACCACTGCATGTAGCCAGGGTACATTTCTTTAGGTAAGAAGTCCCTTGAAATCAACAGTACCAGCTCCAAGACCAACCTTCTTATAGCAAGACATTCTGTTTAATGTTCCCTCATTGACTAAGAATGGAATCATCTGGAATTCCCCAGTCCTCCTACTTCTACACTCTAGTAGGTGCTCAAAATTGATACTCAAACACTTGCAAATCTCTCTTATGTTAACAGAAACTCCTCCTAATACCACTTGCCCTCTTGTCACTATGCTCTCTTTTGTACTGAAATCAGCTTTTCCAATAGTTGTGTGCACTCAGTGTTTCTTTGCTATACACTGCAATGCAGCCATGGTTTTTGCTCCTCACTAAAATTATTCTCACCTAGTTCCTCAATTCAGTGAACACTTTTCATCGTTGTCAACCTTATGCTTTCCACATGGGACTTGATACTATTGGATTCTCCTCAGAGCTCTTCCTTCTTTGCCTTTCTTGAGACCATCTTGTTCTGCTTTCTTTTCTACTTCCGTAATGGTGCCTCCAACTACTTTGCAGGCTGTGTCTTCCTATCATTACAGTTGAGTATCCACCAAGGATCTATTTAGGATTGGTTTTTCGCTTACTCCATACTTTCCACCTAAAAATTCTTAGCCATTTCCAAAGTTTCCTATTGACAATTCCCAAATCTGTCAATTTCTGATTGCTCCATTGAGTTCTATACCCATAAATTCTACTGTCTTATGGTCAAATTCAACCTCAATTTAAGTTTATCATCCCAAACTAAAATTTGCTTTTTAATAGTACTAGGTAGCAATATTATCTATTCAGTTCTTTTGACCAAAGTCTGATAGACATTCTTAACTTCTCTTCTAACCCCCATAGCCAAGTAAATAATAAGTCCTGTGAGTCATACCTCTCAATGCTCAAGTCTATCATTCGTCATTCTTTTCTCTTTTGGTGGTACTGGGAAGTGAACACAGGTCCTTGCCATTCTAGGCAAGCGTTCTAGTTACATCCTACAGAGCTTTATTTTATTTTGAGACAGGATCTGGCTAAGCATTCAAGTTGGCCTCAAATTTATAATCCTTCTTCCTCAGCCTCCCAAGTCTCTGGGATTACAGGCATGCACCACCACACTGAGCTTATCTTTGTACATTTTTACCACTCTGACTTATAATAAGATATATTTCTTCTTTTTCTCTGATTCCTGGCAGAGTTCTTAAAATGCTTGTAATTTCCTGAGTGACTGAGGTGAAAGGAGCATCTTTCATTATATATTGTCTTTCCCTTCTAATCCCTGACATAAAGCTCCTAAAACCCTTGAGCTTTCATGAGTGACAGGAGAATCTTTTCTGATAATGTGACTATTGAAGGCATCTAGGTAGTTTCAGGATGGGGACTGGTTAGAAGAAAGAACCAAACCCCGAGTAGAAGTTTGAAACACTCATCCTAACCACCCACCATAACCTCTAGGGAATGATTGCGCCCACATGGATTGAGGGTATAGGTCCATGAGAGGGCATTAGTCCAGAATGTACAAGGCCCTAGGCTTAATTCCTAGAAACATACACACAGTACTAAACTGTGGGGTTCAGGAAATTTCTAGGTTGGAATACAGGGTAGCATACCCCAACTATATAAGGTCAGAAAGTCTTGTGCATGAGACCCTTCTGGACCTTAGCAAAGGTACCTTTTAACCTGGCTATGCCTCCTTTATGCCTCTTATCCTGTGGGATCAATGATACTTTAGGGTAGTAGGATCAGAATTGGATTGAATTGTAAGGCTGCTAGTCAGTGTCTGGAAAGTTGGAGAATTATTTGTGTGGGAAAAAAATCTTATACTTTTAGTGTCAAAAGTGTTAAAAGAGTAAAAGCAACACATAACTATCATTTTCACTGTCTAGGCCACTATCATTTAGATGATGACCTATTAGGACCTTTTGTTCCAAGCAATATTCTTATATTCAGTCTTGCTCCTCTCCAGCTTTTTGTTATACTTAGGATAATGTCTAAATTCTTTAACAAACTTATAAGGTCTTCTGCATCTGGACTCTGTCTCTGCCTTCAACCATTCTTTTGTTTTCATCCTTGACCTCAGCCAGAGAGGCCTGATATTCCAATATAATATGTACTCCTGATGCCTCTTGCATTATGGCTCTTGACTCTCCATGTTTACCATGATTAAATTCTATTTGTTCTTCAGGGCTCAGCTTAAACACCACTTTTGCTAGGCTGGCTTTCCTAATATTCCATAAGGTAACTGTCTTTGCAGTAGGCTCTTATGAAGGGCTTTAATCCCAGCAACAATTCTGTTATTTGTTATATAAAAATTCTATTATTTGTTACTCTTCCTTGCTTTTCCTCTTTCTGAAGCTGGGGCTTCCACAGAACCTTCACATAGAAGGGGCTAGTATATATTTTCTGATTGACAGGCTAAGTTAATGGATAATCTTCCAAATAAACCCAATAATTCAACTAATCTGAGCTTTTGGCCCTTTTTGAAATACACATTGTAATTTCCCATCTTTTTACCTCTGCTTATGTGGTTTATCTCTTCATACTGCCTTTACCTTCTTCTATCCACCCTTCCCATCTCCTCAAGTGTTTAGGTCTCAGTTTAAGTTTGACTTCTTTCAACATGAATTCATAGCCAACAGAACTAAGGATAGTCCTTCCATACCTCTCCCAAGGAAAATGCACATGAAGGCAACATACATAATAAACGTAATATGTATCTCTTCTGGATGCTTGAATGATCCTCTAAAATCTCTCTGATGCCTTCCTTCCCTTTTCTCCCATTTCCTCCATCTCTTGATCCCATCCCATTAGCGAAACATTTATCTCCCTACTTCCTGTTATCTAGCTTTTATTTTGCTCTTTATTTATAGTGTGAATTTCTCATATAAGAGAAACTATGTAATATTCAAGTGTGTGTATATTTCACTTATTTCACTTAATATTATGATCTTAGGGTATATGTATTTTCCTAAAAATGACACAACTTTATCTTTCTTTATGGCAGAATAGTACTCCAGTGTGTGTAAATACTACATTTGCTTTATCCATTCTTCTGTTGATGGATATATAGGCTGCTTCCAGGATTTAGCTACTATGAATTGTGCTGCTATAAACATGGCTATGCAGGTATCACTGTGGTGTGATGTCTTTAACTCTTATGGGAAGATTCCTAGAAGGGGAATAGCTGAGTCAGATGGAATTTCTAGGTCAGAAAATTTTCATTTTTTTTGAGAAATATCCATACTGATTTACATGATGGTTGTACTAGTTTATATTCCTACCAACAACATAGGAGCGTTTCTTTTTCCTTGTATCCTTGCCAGCATTTCTTATTATTGGATTTCGTGATGATGGTTGTTCTCTCTGGGGTAAAGTGGAATCTCAGTGTTCTTTTAATTTGCATTTCTCGAATGACCAGTGATGTTGAGCATTTCTCCATTAAAATATATATATTTTGTGTACATTTTTATAGCAGTTAATCTATCTTACCTGTCTATAAGATACCAGGTTAAAAATCTCTAGTTTGTGAGGAAACAGTACAAATATAAGCGATTTCTGGGAGTTAAGGAAGAGGAAGAAATGAATAAGAGGATAAAGAATTTTTATGACCATAAAATTATTCTTTATGATACTATAAAAGTGGATATGTATTTTTATATATTTGTTAAAAACTCATAAAGTATATAGTACTGAAGGTGAAACCTAATGTAAACTATGGACTTTGGCAGCTGGGGATGTAGCTCAGTGGTTCAGTGCCTGCCTGGTAAGCACAAGGCCCTGAGTTTGATTCCTGGTACCAAAACCAAAAAAACAAAAAACAAAACTATGGACTTTGCTTGATAATGATCTATCAATCTAATTTGTGGATTGTAATAAGTGTACCCCTGGGGTGTGGGATATTGATAGTAGTTGGAGAGGACTACTCTTATGTGAGGAGAGGGGTGTACGGGAACTCTCTACTTTCCAATCAGTTTTTCTGGGAACCTAAAACTACTTTTAAAAATAAAGTTTACTAAAAGAAAAACACACTAGTTTGTACGTTTGAAATATCTAGCTTGAATAATTTATATGCTGTGATCACAAACTGCCTGAGATGATCTCATTTTGGCAGCCCAGAGGTACAAATACGCTATTTGGACAGGGATCAATCACTGAGATAGCACAGTAATCCTAAATGTGTATGTATCAAACAATAGAGCTTTAAAATACACATGGAAAATAGGCAAATAAAAACTGAAGTGTGGTAAACCTAAAAGGAGATGTATATAAAACCATAATTGTAGTTGAAGATTTTAACATCCCATTTTTAGTAACCAGTAGAATTAGTACTAAACAGAAAATCAGGGGAAAAAAGGTAACACAAAAACGATACCATCAGCCAAAAGGATCTGACTGTTATTTGCATATGATTCCACTCAATAATAGCAGAATATAGATTCTTTTAAGTGTCTGTGCAGCATTGATAGACCATGTCCTGGGATATAAGACAAGTCTCAAAAATATAGAAGAATTGAAATTATATATAACATGTACTCTGACCATAATAAAACTAAATTAGAAATTAATAATGGAAAGAGAACAAGATAATCTTTAAATGCATGGGAATTATACAACATACTTGTAAAAAATTCAGGCATCAATGAGATGTCTAGAGCTAAAAGAGAAATTTGTGGTACTAAATGCTTATATTGAAAAAAGAAAAGGAGAGGTCTCAGATCAATAACCTAAGCTTCACATGGTGGAGCACACCTGTAATCTCAACATGCAGAAGGTTGAGGTAGGAGGATTGCCACAAGTTCAATGCCAGTCTGGTCTACATAGTGAGGTCAAGGTCAGCCTGCACTACATAGTGAGACCCTGTCTCAAACAAATACTAATCTAAGCTTCTATCTCAAGAAACTAGAAAATGAACACCAAAATAAACTCATGGAAGTAGATAGAAGGCACTAAATTAAAAAAAAATGAAATTGAAGACAGCAGAGAAAAATCAAATTCAAGAACCTAATCCTTACGGGGGAAAATCAATAAAACTGACAACCTTTAATAAGATCAACAAAGATATGAGAGAAGACACAAATATAAATATCATTAGTGAAATAGGGGATACCACCATAGATCCTGCAGCCATTGAAAGAAGAAAAGAATGCTACAGAAAACTGTAATTATATTCATAAGTTCATATGAAAAAAGTCCATGGAAAGGCATGAAATTGTTCTTTGATAATCATGGATTGCCAAAATTCAATCAAAATGAAATAACATCAATAGTTTTATGATAATTGGGAAATTGAGCTAATAATTAATTGAAAAGTCCTTCATCTCCATGTTTCAGTGGATAATTCTAGTTTTTTGGGTTGTTTTTTGGTGGTAATTAGGATTGAACCTTGAACCTTTGCACTAAGCTACGTACCAAGTCCTTTCAAAAACATTTTTGAGACAGGTCTCACTAAGTCACTGAGTTGCCCAGGCAAGGCTCTAACTTGCAGTTGTCCTGCCTTAGTCCCCCAGAATACTAGGATTGCACGCGTGTGCCACTATGCTTGGCTGTTTTAACATTTAATGATTGTGCAATGTTAGTTTTCCTAACTTGTGAGGTTCACCAATTTAACTCAGCATTGCTAAGTTTTGTTCTAACAAAAATGCAATTTTTCCATAATAACCTAACTCACAGAATATGTATACTAAGAGACCCTAATGAACATGCACAAAAGGAGGGTATCCTACTTTTTATCTCGACATATCACTTACCTTGTCTTTGCCTCATTTTCTTCCCAGATAAAATATTGATGAATAGTGTTCCTGTATCCCAACAATGAACCCACTGAGAAAGAAATCAGGAAAACAATTTCATTCAGTACAGCTTCAAAAAATTTAAATCCTTAGGAATTGACTCAAAGAAGTGAAAAACTTCTATAACAAAAACTATAGTATTTTGAAAAAAGAGGTTGATGGGGACTTTAAGAAATGGAAAAGCATCTCCTATTCTTGGAGAGGCAGAATCAAAGTGGCCATATGACTAAAAATGATACATAGACAATGCAATTCCAATCAAAATTGGAGCAACATTCTTCACAGAACTAAAAAAAAAAAGATGCATCTAAAACTTATATGGAATCAGAGACTGAATAGTCAAAGCAATTTTGATATGTCAACTTGACTTGAGTGAGAACTGCCTAGCAGATTAGTACATTCTGGGTACGTCTGTAGATGATGGACATTTAAGCAAGCAAACTGAGAGGGGAAGACCCACCCCAGATGCCAGTGACACCAATCAATTGGCTGATATCTTAGAAAGAATAAAAAGGGAAAGAAGAAGGAAGTGTTTTTCTCTTTGGGGAGGAGCTCTGATCTTCACTATTGCCTTTAGACATTGTTCTCTAGTAGAGACCTTCATCCTTTCAGTGAAGACTCTTTGGCCTTCACACCATTGACTACAGTGAGCTTCTAGGTCTGTGATCTTCTGCTGACACTGGATTTTCCAACTCTCTCGTGCACAGATGGGCATTTTGGTCTTCCATCTCTGATTTTACAGATGACCACTGGGACTCTTCTCTTCTTCTCCTATATGTCTGCCTAATAAATCCATCATATAATTTTACATACATTTTATATTGATTCTGTTTCCCTAACTAATGCATCAGTCCTGAGCAAAAGAGGTAAAGCAGAAGGCATTAAAACATGGTATTTATACCCAATGAAATACTACTCAGCCAAAAAGAAGGGTAAATTTGAGTCATTTGTAAGAAAGTAGATCTTGAAACTATAGTATAATGCTAAGTGAAATAAATCAGATACAGAAGGTTAAACATCATATGGTTTCTCTTCTGTGAGAAATTCAAACCATTAAAGAACAAAATAAAGGAGAGATGGTAAGAAACAGAGAGGTAGGCTTTTGTGACATAGGAGGGGGGAGAGGGAAGGGTAGGAAGGAGAGGAGTAAAAATGATCAAAATGCAGTATGTATATGTACCAGTTCCCTAAAATGAATGTAATCATTATGTATCACAAATATACGCTAATAAAAATTTTAAAAAATGAATTCATTTCTTTATTTATCAAGCAAATAACTACTTAGCCTCTACTATGTTCCAGGTGGTATTCTAAATGTCTGGGATACATTAGTGAGCCGACAATATGTAGGTCCCTGCTTCTCGAGTTTATACATTCTATAGAGAAGGCACAAACATCAAACGATAAAAGTAATTAAGTAATTTATGCAGTTTTCTAGACGTGTTATCGTCATATAAGAAACAAATCAACGAAAAACAACAGTATAATAGGGTAATGAGGATATTAACTATAGGGGTTTATTTTTAAACCTGGTGGTCAGGATAGTCTGATCTAGAAAGCAATGTTGAGCAAAGATTTGGAAGTTCAGGAATTAGCCAAATGGATGTCAGGGGAAGAGAGTTCCAGGCAGGACAAACTTGCAAGGCAAAGGCTGAGACGGGAGCAGATCCTGTAGCACTTTGCAGCACTTAAAGGACTTTAGCTTTACTCTGTATGAAATGAAAAGCCATCCCTAAATTTTAAGCAAAGCAGTGATATTCCAAAGGTATTGAGAATTGACTAGGAGGCAGGAAAAGAAGCAGGGTGACAAGAAGCAGCTGGCTTTGGGACACATTTTTGAAGACAGTGCCACCTGACTGCTCCTAGATTGGTCTGTGCAACCAGGAAGGTAGTGTTGTCATCAATAGGAGAGCTAGAGGCAGAGCAAATCTGGGACAGATATTTCTAGGATTTTAAGGGTATTTTAAGGGTAGTTCGAATCCAAAGATCTCTTCTCTGATGCTTTTCATTCTGTCTACTGTCAACTTTCTTCTCCTTTGCAAATCTTTAAATCATTTTTTTCTTCAAATCTTTAAATACTAGAGTGCAAGAAGTCCAGCTTAGTTTTCTAGGCATTGGCTAGCTGAGCCAATTATAATTGAACATCTAATTGTAAATTTCTCTGCCAAAAGTTTTCTCTCGGGTCTTTGAGAAAATGTGAATGACTCTGAGGTGGAAAAAAATAATTCTTCTAATATTTTCATTTTTCCTTAAAGTTAATTTTTTTCTTAAAATTATATTTTATTGTAATTGAAAAGTTTTAAAAGCGCATTTGATGCTCATTTTGCAATAGTAGAGGGTTAATTTCTCTAGGTAAGGAGACTATGAAAGCATTTTTTTCTTCTAGTATTTACCAAAATATTTAAACCTTGATCTAGAAAACTCATCTTGAGGATGTTCATGAAATACAGTGCCCATTCCAGTCTGGTCTCTAGCTTATTTGTTTTGGGTCATGTGTAGGAGTTGAGTTTACAGTGGTTAAAATGAGTTTTAAAATATGCCAACTGTCCACTAGGGCCAGGGTTGAAACCATTAACTTGTTTTACTCAGGTCCTTGGGCAGTTGTAATAGAGGCATTGGTCCCTCTGGTCAGGTTTGCACTAAAGTCATTGCACAGCAGAACTTCCCCAAGGCCACATTTTTATGTTTCATTTTCAGCCTGTTGGTGCCGCGGGAACAATTAAAATTTTCGAATAATGGTCGGGAACAATTAAAATTTGTGAATAATGGTTTTCCCCCTTGATAAATAATGTGGATGCCCTGCAGTCTGCTCACATTCCTAGAGAGGGATTTAAACAGGCTATTGTGTTAGTAACAATGTGGATGCAAATTGTAAACATTTATCATCTCTGAAGTTTCATGCAATTTTCAAAGCAATGTCAATTGAAACAGATGCTCCACCCCCACCCTATATAAAACAGACTTTAGATGATGTCCACGTTCTCCAAAAAACTTTTTCTAGTAAGTTCTACTTATTATGTAAAATAATATTGTAAAATCTACTAGAAAGTGAATAGAAATGAGGTAAAAAGTTTAATGTCCTCTAAAATTAATTTTGTCTTTTTAGATGCTAACAAGTATTTTTAGGGTTATATTAATAAAACCTTCTATACAGTGGAATTTAGTAGTAAATTCTTTCTACATGTTTACTACAAGGTAAACTACATATATGCTAGTGAAAAATTTTCAATGAATTTATCAATAATCTCAAAATCTTGCGATTGGTATCTACATTAGTGAATGATCCTAATAAGAAAGCGCAAAGATTTGAAAGTCTTAAAATCAAATGAATATTTTGCCAAGGGGGGAAAACTTTCAAAATTGTTAGTTTAGATGAGGACATGGTTCAACAGCTATTGACTAACTTCTTAGAAGGCTTTAAACATACGGGGAATACAAAGAAATATAAATCATGACCGTAATAAAATGTTAAATCAGATACACAATATTAAATATTGCATGGTTTCTTTTACATGAGAAACCCAACATATAAATGCAGAACAAAATAAGGGATCCATTGTAGGAACTCAGGAGATCTTTTTCATTGGGAATGGAAAGAAGAGATGGAGGGAGAGGGAAGGGGAGGAAGGGAAAAGGAGTTGAAAAAGAGAATCAAAGAAAAAATGGAAATAGAGCTTTTCTCAAAAGGGAAGGGGAACAAGAATTGGTGGGAGCAGTGTGGAAGAAGGAGGGAACAAAAGAGAATTCAGATGTGCTATGTACAGGTGCAGCCTCCCCCTGATAAGTGTAATTATTATGTGCTGCAAACATGGACTAATTAAAAAAAAAGAAATATAAATCATGAGCTAGACCACAAGAGACTCAAATTCCAGTTGGCAGAATGGTCAAAAGTTATAGACAGGCAGCAAAAGTAATCAATGGATAGCAAACATTTTAGGTATTTTGAGAAGAAATATTATTTTGTGAGATAATCAAGAGAACTACAGAAAGGGTGCAATTGAGCAGGAATTTCGGGGAGCTGACCTCTTATCCCTCAGTCCCTTATTCCCCACAGAGGATAGTGAATGTCTGAAACTGGAGACAATACCAAACCTATACTATATCTGTGTTTTTTCCTACAAGTGAATACTTCTGATAGAATTTAGTTTATACATTAGGCACAGTGAAAAACTGATGATAATAACTAACAATAAAAAAGGACAATTCTAAAAATATGCTTGTACTTTAATAAAACTACCAGTATCATGACTCTTGCACTTTGGGGCCATCATTAAATAAAATAAGGGTTATTTGAATGCAGGCATTGTCAGGCTATGGCAATTGATCTCTTGACCTGAATGGCTACTGAGTGATTAATAGGTAGATAGTGTACACAGGGTGGAAATGCTAGACAAAAGTGATGATTCATGTTCCAGAAATGATAGAGAGAAGTGATATAAGATTTCATGATATTACTCAGAATATCTTGTAATTTAAAGCATATTAGTTTTTATTTCTGGACTTTTCTATTCAATATATTCAGAACTAAATAGACTGCAGGTAACAGAAACCATAGCAGATAACAGGAACCAGCTGTATGTGAGAAGGGGGAAAGCAACTTCTCAGTAATAAATAGCACAAGTAAAAATATACAAAGTTAAAAGAGAAGCTCACAGTCTTGGGACTAGTGGTGGTAGGACTGGGAGGTAAGTAGACAAATTTGATTAAAGTTGGGGATTGAGAGATGGCAAAGAGAGGATGCAAACCCCAGAAATTTGAAAATACTTGGGTATTCAGGCCCTGCTCTGAGGCTTATCTATTGGGCATTAGTCGATTTCTTGTGTAAGGATTCAAGTAGAATAGAGATTGTGACTCAACTGAACTATATATGAGAAATATGCGATTTAGTGCTTTAACTTTTTTGAACCTCAGTTTCCCTGCCATGCAATGGAGGTTATTTCTGCAAGGCAGAGTTGTGAGGGCTACGTGAAATAATCTGACATTATGATTCATCCAGGGGAGCCCGCATCACTCACGTGGTCATTTCCTCTGCGATGCGTGGGGCGGGGAGGCTTCCTCGAGTGCAGCAATGCCATCAAAGGGATGGGTTTGGGGAATACTAACATTGTGATGGCATGTAGTGTGAACTGAAGAAAGGGAGTGCGCGCG
>NW_022900942.1:33895430-33917955 GCF_012274545.1 Fukomys damarensis | reverse complement strand
TGGCATGTAGTGAACTGAAGAAAGGGGGAGTGCGCGCGTGTGTGTGTGTGTGTGTGTATGTTAAGGCAAGGGAAATAGACATGAGGACATGGGAGTTGAGCTAGGCATAGTACAGGCATTGATGATGTGTGTATCGGAAGAAAAGAATGAAGGGGTCTGGAGAAAAGAAAGCTAAATGCAGATATTGCAACTCAGGAAAATATGTTAATTTCAGGATAAAGAAATAAGCATAAATGAGTACAGGGAACTACTAAGGAAAAACCCACAATAAACAATTGGTTTTGTTTTTGTTTTGCTTTTCTTTGCCCAGCACCTTATTCAATTCTTTCCTTTGGGTTAATGACTCTCTTCTCCCTTTGGTTACATGCCTTTTAGTTGGTAAACCAAAATTCCCAATTTTCTTAGCACCAGTAGTTTCAGAGATGAACATCTTATAAGACTCAACCAGTCAAAATCTTTCCTCAAAATTTTTCTGACAGAAGATGCATCCTCTTGGTCTCTCTGCATACGGAAGCTAGAGGGTTATCAATCAGGAGAAAGCCTGTGGCAGAAGCACGTGAAGCCAGATAGAGACCGCAAGGGATAACATAGAGGAAATCCTGAGATTAGTTTTATTTCCTAAGACCCACAGAGTGGCACTGGTTTCTGTTTTTCAAATTTCTGTGAGCTAACTATCCTTCTGATAAATTCCTTTCCATTTAGGAATGACAATAGATCTGACTTTATTACGCTTTTACAAAAGTAGACATTTTCTTTGGATCAAAATATGAGCAAAAAAATCAAATTGGGAAACTTTTATAACAAATACAGTATGACAGGGTAACTATCCTTATTGCATAGGGAAAGTTTATATTTTCAATAAGAAAATGTTAATAGTGTAAGAGAAAAATGACCAGAGGCCATGAATGAACCATTTGCAGAAAAAGAAATACCGAGTCAATAAAATAAGAGTCCGCTTCAGTAACAAATATATACAAAAACAATAAAATATGATATAATATTTCGCTAATCAAATTGCACAGGTGAAAAATATAATAGAGTAATACAGTTTGGGCAGAGACCCAAGAACAGAGGAAGTGTGCTTGAAGGAAGTGTTGGATATCACAAAAATCTGTCGTTGCTCCTTCATTTTGTTCCTCCCCTCACCCAGCCTGTTTAATAGTCCCCTCCCAAACGCATCCATCAAAATGTATTTGGAACACTCTCTGAGTGGTGACAGTATAAAGGCACTTTGAATGCTTCTTTTATATTTTTCAAACATTTCAAAATAAACGTATACTTTATAAGGTAACAAACTGCAAGACAAAAGTTAAAAAATTAAAATTAAATGGCAAGATAGAACAACACAAAAAGACAAGACATCTTAGTAAAGGGTGTAGAGGAAATGGCTCCAGAAAATTAGAGAAGATCCAAGATTAAAATTTTAAAAGGGAGGGCGGGGATTTAGCTCAGTGGTACTGCTGCCTGCTGCACAAGTACAACGTCTTGAGTTTGATCCCTGGTACAACAAACAAACAAACAAAAGTGAAATAGGAAGAAAGGGGCTAAAGGTGCAGGGGAAGTGGGAAGGGTAGAGGAAAGGAAATAAGGGAAAAGAAAAAAATATGAGAAAATGAAAAAATGGAAATAAAGTTTTTGTAAATAGCGAAGGGAGGAGGGTATGAAGGGAGGGCAAGGGTATGGGGAAAAATGAGAACCAAGACCTGTCATGGAAGTGTACAAGATCCCAATGATGAATGTAACTGTACTGTATACCTAAAATGTACCAATAAATTCAATGAGAAAAAAAAAAGAAAAATTTAAAAGGGAAAGGTGTGGTGATACATGCCTATAATCCTAGTATAATACTCAGAAGGATGATCATTATGAATTTAATCATCACTAAGCTGGAGGATGGTTGTAAAGAGTTCAAGCCTGGCTATGTAGTGAGTTCAAGAACAGCCTGAACTACAGAACAAGGCCCTATCTTAAAAAACAAACAAATGAAATCAAATCAAAAGGGAAGTGATTTGTCTCCTATTCTATTCCTGTCTAATGAGCTAGACATTGTATCAGTATTTCTGTGGAAATGCCTTTTGTGTTTCTCCCTCTTCATTTTCTGTCTTCCTACACTATTGCTGACCCATCACGTCTCCCATAGAAGGCTGCAGTGACCTCATAATCGATGTGTTTTCCTGGTGTTCAGCTCCATGCCACTGACAGGGGCTCAAAACACACTTTTTTCTCTGTTCATCCCTCCTCAGCTGTTCCAAAACAACTCCCAGCATGGGTCAGGACAATTTTCTTTTGTCTTTTACAAGGCCAAGTTTAACTATCCTGGGGCTCTTGCTCATTTCCAACACCTCAAAGCAACTTTCAGTCTATTTAAGCTGTTACTATTTCCTGGAGCTCACCTGGGTCCCTGCCTTCTCTCCCTTCTCTCATTTTGAGGGCAGTAGCTGTTGATATGGTAGTTTTCATTATTTATTTTTTTGTTTTTTTTAGGCAGGGTCTCACTATGCAGTTGAGACTGCCCTGGAACTCACTATGCAGCTCAGCCGGGTCTCGAACTCACAGTGCGATCCTCCTGCCTCAGCCTCCCGAGTGATGGGATTACAGGTGTGCACCATCATGCCCAGCTGATATGATAGTTGATTACATGTTAAATAGAGTTCTTTTCTTTCTCATGTGTCAAGAATTTTGTACAGCAGGAATAATGGGTATACTGCATTAGTCAGCACATGACATCAGAAAAGTATTGAATTGATTGTATCTGAATAATTATCACAGACCTATTTAATCTGACAACATATTACCAAACCTTGAAGATGCTGGAAGTTAAACCAGGCCATTGGCTCTTTTCTTGAATCTGGTAAATTCTCTAAATCATCTGTACTCTTTGTTTTTCCCACTTCAAATTATGTGATCATGTGAAAATAAAGTGACACCATAATGTCTTAAATACATGATGGTAGACTTAGATAAAACCCCCAATTTAAATCCATGTGTATTTATTTGCATTGAAAAGAAACATTTCCAGGTTATTATTATCATTTGAAAAATTACTTTTGAGTCTCCAAACAAAGGTTATTAAAAATATAGGAAACTTTTTCATACCTTCTTCTACTCTACCACCTAAGAAAACCTTGTTTAATCTTTCTGAACTGATAAAATAAAATAAAGGCTCATGCTATTTTGCACATTTAATTTTTTATATACCAAATATCAATTAAAGCACAAGTAAGAGAGAGAAATGAAACACAGAGATCAAAGGTTTTCTCCAGTCCACAAAAGGGCCTCACCTAATAGAACTGACAAACACTGAATATTTCTGTGAGCTACGTATTTGAGAAGTCCATGACTTTGTGTATCAGTCAATTGGGTCTGACCTCATTAAGAACAGTACTGATCGTGGTACTGGTGTAGCTTTAGTTTAAAAGGAATTTGTTTTAACTCTTCTTTGAGTTTTGAGGGTTTAGGGCTGAAGCCCAACATAAGTCTCTGGAGCGTCCTGACATTCAGAGGCTGCTAAGCTCTTCCACCCCTCGCCCCCTCTCTTCTCTCCACAGCCTATCTCACCACCCCCCAGCCATGCTGTCCTCACTCCCCCATTCTCTCCTAAGAAACAAAACTCTGCAGGATCAGGGTGTTTCCCTAACATTGGGCTGGCAGGCTGTGTCAGTGACAGCCACGCTGTTCTGCTGGTGGCAGTGACAGAGGTATATTCGCGGTTGAAACTCCAAACTCACTTCCCCATGGAAACCGTGGTGTACTGTTAGGTATATTCTATAACTTGTTTAGAACTTCAAGTGAGATATGTGGCTCAAAGGGACTTTGGTCAGTCCTCCTGACACATACTGGAAGACGGCTCTGAGTTCCTAAAAATCATCCATACATCATCTTCACACAGAGGGAGCCTCAGGGGCTCAGGCCCAAATTGTTTGCCTGCTGTGGACCCCATTGAGAAGCTGTGCTCACCTCTCAAAGCTCCTGAGCAATGAGAGAAGCCAGGACTTCCTAGTGAGCAGCCCCTAAGGGGAAATGACAGGCTGGAGGGGTGAGTATGCACAGGTAGGTGCAAGACCTTGGAGGAGCAGGGGGTTCAGGGTATGCTGGTTTCTGTGAGGCCTTTGTCCCAGCTCCTAGAGATTTTATCAGTGTTACAATGTTCAGTTTGCTTCAGTAGACTTTTGCCAGAGCCATTGGCAGGAGAGTTGTAACCAAAAGTAAAGAAATGTATCTTTAGAGTTCTCCAGGAAGTGGAGGCCAAGGGTGGAGTTATCTTGTAATTAGAGCACAGCTGTGCGCGCGTGCATGTGTTGCATGTGTGTGTGATTAACATTTTTTGATTCCTGTAAGTTTTCATTTCTTGAATTGTTCAAAGTGGCAGTGGAAGGTGTAGCTATCTTTCTTAGATTTCTAAACTGCTGGCAAACACTTTCCTTGCCATTTGGAGGGCCTTGAAGATGAGCACCAACCTCAGTTATTGTTAGAAAAAAATTAATGTGCTCTTTGGAGGGAGAGAGAAGGGAGAAGAGGGAACGGGAAAGTAAAAAGAATTAAGATGTGTTATGTAACAACTTCCCATGAGGAATGTAATCTTTATGCACTACAAACATGTACTAATATATATATATATATATATATATAGATAGATAGATAGATATAGATAGATATAGATAGATATAGATAGATAGATATAGATAGATATATCTATATATGGAGTGGGGGGAGAGAGAGGAACCTTATAAAGGAATGAATAAACAACCAGAAGTCACTGCAGGGTGGGCAAAAGATTGGTCGTGACCACTTGCAAATCTGTGTGGGGTCCTATGCGATGAGAAGAAAGAGGTTCAGGGGTCCTGGGATCCAGACATTGAGAAGGAGAGGTCTCCACCAGATTTATCCAATATCTGTGACAGTTCATCTCAATTGTCAACCTGACTGGATTAGGACACTCCTGGAGAGGTGATCTGATCATGGGGTTAATCCACTGATAATCATAGCTGAATTTCTGTTATGAGGCAGGCCCAGTTGGAGGAGGTAGGTTACTGGGGGCTTGCTGTGGAGGCTGTGTGTCTCACTGGCACTCTTTCTCTGTGCTCTGCTGCCCAGCTGCCACAAAGTAAGCAGTTTTTCTCTGCAGTGACTTCCACCAAGATGTTCCTGCTTTGAGCCATCCTGTCATGGGCTGAACTTCTGTATTTGCGAGCCCTAATAAACCTCTCTTACCTCAAGTTGTTGTGGGTGTGGGTGTCATTTATTTTGTCCCAACAACAGGAAAGTAGACCAATACACTGTTCTTGTCACTACTTTGATTGTTCCCTAAGGAAAAATGGCATCTGGATCCCTTGATGCTTCCAACACGTCTAAATTAGCCATCAGTAGCTGTTACTGACAGCTGAAATCTTTTGGATAGTCCTAGAGGAGGATATCTGAAATGCAAACCTCACTTTATTAGTCCAATGTCCAAGTTTCCCAGGACCCAGTCCCACCCTCTTCAGTTTTTCATTTTATATTTCATTGATCAATACAGGCTTACTATTCCACATACAAACCAAGTTCAGGCACTTGCATCAATAGCTGCAAAGGCTTTAGTACTGAGGAAAGAGGTGGCCTGTTCCCATTGACTTAGTCCTTGATGCAGTCTTAAAGACTTCATTTCATTTAAGACTAAGTCCACATTTTTTAGGTTGCTATTTAATTCACTTTCCTCTTCAGACGCCCACCCCCACATTACATTCTTGTAAAGTCCTACAAGAATCATTGCTGCAGCCAGATTATATAACACTTGCAATTACCTGTAAACCCCGCCCCCCGGAGATTTATGCAGATCTTTCTGCAACAGATCTTTCTTCCTCTTTCATTTACACCTACTCAAAAGTATTCCAGTCTATACTAATTTCTTGTTCTTCTAATGGATACACCTTTTTTGGTACTCATTAAATATTGCTTTATATTTGATGTTTCATGAGTATGTCTTACCTCTACCATGAGTGTCTAAGCTCTTTAAGGGTAACACATATCTCAAGCCTCTGCATGTGCCTAGCAGGCTGTCTCATGTATGCCAGGTACTTGACAAATACTTGTGGATTTTATTCTATTAGATTAATTCTCTTCCCTTATAGCAGTAGCCCTACAGTTTGTTGTGTTTTTAAATAAATGGGTTCGGAGGAGACAAGGCCTGTAAATTTTAGCTTCCAAATGTAAAAGTTATTCAAGGTCAAAATTTTCAGCTCCCAAAAAGGGGACAGTCATCTTTGTGAAGTACCTAGCAACAATCTTAGGTTTTACTGAGAAAATTCCAGGAGTCTGTAACTTTTGTGTCAATGAAAATTATAATTACTGAGCACAATTACAATGCTGTGAAAAATCATGAATATTATAATTCATGCATCTGTAAAATTGCTATTTTAGGGTTTATGAAAGAGACAAGCTCAAGACAAAAGAGAATATGAAAACCTTGGAACCAGATTTCTGCGCACAATAAAAAAGCTACTTATTTAAGGCAGTCTAGGTTTATACTTTTTAATGTTTACATATATTCCTACTTCTGAGTTTTGCCTCAAATCGCAGCTTGTGAGCATAGAAACTCCAGGTATTTACATCTTATTTTTCTGTGCTCAGGATTCTATTTTCATAGCTTTGTTATGATTTTAATGAGAATTTTAGTCAACACCCTGAAAAAGAATACATAAAGAATTTTCCTTCTAAAGATCTTAGACATAGGTGTCATTTTACTTATTTTTCCCTAGAGTTATGATTCTATTTTAAGTGACAAAGGAGTTGGCTTATGCAGAAAGGTAATTTATTGGCTCATCTAAATTGAATATTTAGAGCAAGATCAAGCTTCAGGCACAGGTGGAGTTAGAACTCAGAAGACATAATCATAAATACTTGGTTTTGCAGCCAGGCAGGCTGATGCATGCATGTAATCCCTGCAGCCTGGGAAGTTGAGGCAGGGTGATGGCAAGTTCAACCAAGCCTGGGCAACTTAGTGACTTAGTGAGAGAAAAAATAAATAAATAAAAAGGAGTAGGGACATAGTTCAGTGCAAAGACCTTGTGTTCAGTCCCTATACCATAATACTGATTTCTCATCATCTTATCTTTTGCATTTAGTCCTAACTTCACATGGTAGCAAGAGGATAGCAACTGTTCCAAGATCTGTGTCTCTTCAAGTTTCAAGTCAGCAAGATTGATACTCTCTCTCCTAGAAGTCTCAGTCAGTGCATTTCATTGGCCCTCAGAGGTTATGTACCTACCCCTAAACCAATCACCATGGCCATCATGATTTACTTAAAATGGGTGGGGAGTCAGGGTCAGAATAAATGTAAACTGCGTCACCAGAATCTCACAAATTGAAAGTGTGGGTGAATTAATATTTGCCTTTCCAGATATTCACTTACCAAACTCTCAGAAACTATGTACTTTGTTGACCGCACCCTCTTTTCATATATGTTCTTAGTTTTTATGATGCTTCAGAATCCTTCTCCCTCTTTCTTCTGGTCATTAACTCTTCCAGTCTGTCAAGGTGGAGTGCTAAGCACTCTTCTACTTGGATCCCTTCTAAGGGATTTCATTCATACTCAAGACTTTAATGACTAAAAACCAAGATTTGAGGTTTTCTTTCAAAACCAGAGGAAATCCTATGCTCTGTACCTCTGTCCAATTGCCTATTTGACTTTTCTATTTGTTTCTCTTAAAAATCACTGCAGACTCATGATGGTTAAACCGCATCTGCTGTCCCTCAAACAACTGTGTTCCAAGTACATTGTTGCTTACTCCAGTGGACTATAAGACTTATGATCCAGTTCTGCAAGACAAAAACATAAAAATTATCTTTTTCACCCCTCATTGCTCAGATGATTACCAAGTTCTACAAACTACTCTTTTAATATTTCTCAAATTTTTCCATTTCATAGCCATGTCCTTAGTCCAAGCCAGTTTCTTCCTTCATCTAATTACTATATAATTGTCAACTCATCTGAAGTGTTTGTGTGATTTTTTAAAATCTATTTTTCATTTTGGAGTAAAAATACAATTTTTCAAAATATAAATTTAGTAACTTTCACTGAGTGTAAGGTACAGAAGAAAATACTTACCATGGCCTACACAACATTGCTGCACCCCATTCTTCATCATAACTCTTATATTCCCTCCTTGCCCTTTGCAAATCACCCTAGTGGCTTTTGTCCACTTTCTTGACACACTATGGTAGATAGAATAATTCACAACTCCATAAATGTACAACTCTTAATCACCAACACTTTGGAATATGTTGCCTTATGTGGTTTGAGGGAATTTGCAGATGTGATTAAATTAGGGATTTTGAAATGGGATGATCCTGGGTTGTTCCATTCTGCCAAATGCAATCACTATGGTCCTTGTAAGAGGCATGCAAGAGGCTTACAGAAAGAGAAGGAAATGTGATGATGGGGCAAGGCCCAGAGTAATGTTAGGGAGTCTGTGAGCCAAGATATGCAGAAGCTTCTAATAGCAAGAAAAAGAAGGGAAATGGATCCTTTCAGAGCTTCTGGAAGAAACGCATCCCTGCCAACACTTCAATTTTAGGACTTCAGAACTGTAAGATCAAATTGAGTGTGGTGGCTCATGCCTGTAACCTCAGCTCCTCAGGAGGCTGAGGCAGGAAGATCTGAGCTCAAGTTCTGCCTGGACAATTTAGTAAGGCCCTGTCACAAAATAAAAATATATTCCACACACATTCCTGCTTTTAAAAATTGCTTTCTCTCTTTGCCCCTTTAAATTGGGGTATAGGTGGTGGTTAGTGGCATCCTGCTACCTCCAACCTAAAGTACTACACATTTTTTTCACTACTTGTCTCATAGCTTTGTCTCATTTTGTTAAATAGTATCTTTATTAAACGTTTCTGAGATTGCCCAGTCAGAAAGGGCCATCTGTTCCCCCACAGGATGGTGACTAATACAGACTTCATCCTATTCCCTTCCGCCTCAGGGTTTTGGTTGCAAAAGGCTGCATCTTTTCTAGGAAAACCCTTCTTTTCAGATGTTTTCTCTTCCTTTATTAATCTTCAGAATGCTTAAATAGCACTTCCTTAGGAAAGTCTTTCCTTCCCCTCATAGTCAAGTATTTTACAAGGTAGTTATACTTCTTTATCTCCTATCACAATTATAACTTTATAGTTATTTATGAGTTCATTTGACTGCTGTCTATTTTTCCTTCTAATAATTTATTGTCCTGCGTAGAAGACACTAGTTAAATGTGGCTACATAACACTTGAGTTGCACCTAGCTTATTCAAAGAATTGAGTGTTAAATTTTGCTTAATTTTACTTAATTCATATTTAATAACTAAGTATAAAGCTATTGAAAAACTTATAACCAACATTTGACTGGTCTATTTTTCCTTCTAATAATTTATTGTCCTGCGTAGAAGACACTAGTTAAATGTGGCTACATAACACTTGAGTTGCACCTAGCTTATTCAAAGAATTGAGTGTTAAATTTTGCTTAATTTTACTTAATTCATATTTAATAACTAAGTATAAAGCTATTGAAAAACTTATAACCATGTTTGTAACTACTTGGGCATGCACATTTACTTCATCAATTTTAAATATAAATTCTAAATATAAATATAGATTGAATATTTTTGATGAACTTTAGTATTCATGTTCATGAGCTTTCCATTGCTGGAACAAGATACCTGAGACAATAGACTTAAAAAGAAAGGGTTTATTTTCATCTAGTTTCAGAGGTTGGAGACTACAATCGGTAGGTACTATCCTTTTGGGCCCATGGCAGAAGGATTGTGGGGCAGAAGAAACTGCTTACTTCATGGCTGCTGGAAATAGGAGAGGCCAAGGGTCCCAACATCCTCTTCAAAGGAATGCTCCCAGTGATGTAACTTCCTTCCACTAAGCCCCACTGTGTAAAGGTTCTACCATCTCTCAATAGTACCACAGGCTGGGGACCAATTCTTTAGTACATATACCTTTGCAAGTCATTCCAGATCCAAACTATAGCAGTGTCTAATTAGAGATGGGCTGTAGGTACAAAATAAAACTGGGTTTCAAAGACTTAGTATAAAAAAGAATGAAAGTGTCTCATTAATAAATGTTTTGTTGGAGTATATGGGAAAAAGTTATTCTTTTTCAAAAATTTTAAATTTTTATTAATATATGCTTCCAGTAGGTAATGATTACATTTATTGTGGGGAATTAGTGCATTCCATAATACATCTTAATTCTTTTTTTCCTCTTCCCCTACACCACCCCCCTTTTTGCCAGCATCAGATTAATGTATTTACCTTATAAATTCTTATAAATTTAATTATCACACATGCAGCAAAAACTAACAGGCCCAAAACCATAAAACATAAGACAATTTTACTACATCAAGATATACTTTTAGGGGAATATCTGGGCCAAATGGAATTTCTAGTCTTAGTTTTTGAGGAAATTCCATAACAATTTCCTTGGTGGTTGTACAAGTTTACATTCTCACCAACAATGAAGAAGGGATCCTTTTCCTCTGCAGCCTCTCTAGCATTTGTTATTGGTTGATTTCTTTCTTTCTTTTCTTTTTTTTTCTGGTTCTGGGGATCGAACTTAGTACCTTGTGCTTTCAAGGCAGGCAGCAGAACTACTGTGCTAAATCCCTGGCCCTTGGTTGATTTTTTGAAGATAGCCATTCTTTCTGAAGTGAGATGGAATCTCAGATTTAATTTGCATTTTTCAAATTTCAGCAAATTTTTCATATATTTATTGACCACTTGTACTGCTACTTCTGAGAAGTGTGTGTTCATTTCAGATGCCCAGTTTTTGATAGGGTCTGTAAATTTAGGGGGTCTAATTTTATTGAGTTCAATATATATCTTAGATATAATTTAGTCTTTTGTCTGAGGAGTAGCTGGTAAATATTTTTTCCCATTCTGTAGTTTGCCTCTGCACTCTGTTGGTGGTTTCTTTGTTGGGCAGAAGTTTTTAATTTGATGTGATCCCATTGATTGATTCTTGGTATTATTTCTTGTGCAACTGGAGTTCTGTTCAGAAAGTCTTTGCTGATACCTGTGTCTTCAAGGATTTTACCTATTTTGTCTTCCAGTAGAGTGTTTTAATATTTAGATCTTTGATGCATTCTAATTTTATAGTGCATAGTAAGAGTATGGGTCTGGGTTCAATCTTTGGCATGTGGAAAGCCAGTTTTAGCAGCATTATTTGTTAAAGAGGCTATCTTTCCTCCAGTGAGAGTATTTGTCCCCTTTGTCAAAGATAAGGTAGCTGAGTGTACCCAAAGTTGTTTTTGCATCTTTTATTCTGTTTATTTGATTTAGAAGTCTGTTTTTTTTTCCAATAGTATGTTATTTAAATCAATAGCTTTGTAGTGTAACTTGAAGTCCAGGATTGTGATCCCCCTGTCTTCCCCTTGTTGCCCAGAATTGTTTTTGCTATTCTAGGTATCTTCTGGTTCTATATAAATTTTAGGATCGCTTTCTCTACTTCTGTGAGAATGCTATTCATATATCATTTGCATTGCATTAAATCTGAATAGCAGTTGTGGAAGTATAGACATTTGACTATATTGGTTTTCCCCTATCCAGGAACAAGGGATATCTTTCCATTTACTGATATTGTCTTCAATCTCCTTTTTATTTTTAATTAACTTATTTATTTAGAGACAGGATCTCATTATGTATTTCAGACTGACTTTGAACTCCCTATGTAGCTTATGTTGTCCTTGAATTCATTATGATCCTCCTGTCTCAGCCTCCTGTGTGTGCTGTGGTGGCCAGCATCTTTTTACATTTTTAAAACATGGCTACTAGAAATTTAAAATGATGTGCATGGTTCACATTGTTAGTTCTGTGGGTCATTGCTTCTAGAACATAAGGTCCAAGATAGCACTTTTCTCAACCTTCTGTCCTTTCACAAACTATCTTGCTTCCTAGGTGCCCCACAAATATTAATGAATGAGTGAATAAATGGAAGTGTGTGCATTCTAACAGAGCAGAGTGGTCTTGGGGAACAACAGCTTCACACTGAGTACCAACAGATGTTCAGTCCATTACTATATGTTAAATGTGAAAGGTTTAAGGGCATGGCTAGAGCTGAAACTCAGTGGTGGAGCACATTCCTACCATATGCAAAGCCCTGAGTCCAATCCCCAGTGTAACGAAAAGAAAAAAAATATAAGGACAATTATGGTAAAAGCTGTCAATTTCATGATGTTCCAGAGTGCTTTCATCCCCTGGAAGATAAGATACCAATACCTACAGCCTGGTAGGTCTAGTGGCAGTGCCCAAGCAGTGATATGGCTCATGCTTGGTGATGGGGTAGGGTGTGTGCTGGCAGTCGTGGCAGAATAGACTTTGCTATGTTGTAGGAAGTTAGTTCTAGGTGGTTTCCAGAGAAGGTGAGGACAAAGTGTGCTATCATATATAAGAATACACCTGGGCTGTTACCTGCCAGCAACATTCATTCCCCACAATGTTTATGTTTCCTCTCGACCACTCTTCTCTCTTTACTTTTTTGTTTGTGGTGCTGAGGGTCAAATTCAAGGCCTTATGCACACTAGGCAAGCACTGTACCATTGAGCTATGCCCTCAGCCCTCTCTTTCTTTTACCTAGCAAAGTTACTCTTGCAATTTTCCTCCCATTTCACCCCATCTAATTATACAGGATGTCTTACCTAAGACACCATAACCACCTGGGGATGTTTATTTTGTGGAGAGTAAGTCTCTGCTTACTTGAATAGACTCTTTAAAGGTAGATAGGGCAGCTTGGCTGGGATGAGAAATAGATAATATTTTTGTTGAAAGAAAGTCAGTTATGCTAATAAGACCTCTGCATTTCATGCTAATCTCTACTTTTTCAGCCCAACACAGCCTTCTCAGTGTGCAAAATGGAAATCTCTCGCGCAGCTTATCTCTTGTCCTCACTGAGTTCTTCTCTCAATGAGAGAAGAATTACATATAGATTCAGGCCAGACAGTGATTTCACATCTTTAAGATTAAGGTCCCTCAAATGTTCCCTCTGTCTGCCTGACAAGTAACACCGTGAGGTCTGAGTCATCGGAAGGCTCCCAGGGACTTCCCTGGCCAGCCTGCATCCCTGCTACTTACCCAGCTCCCTGCATTTTCCACAGATTGCACGCAAACTCTACCCGCTGATTTTCATTCATTCTTTCTTTACACTTCCTTTAGTGCAATGACCTACTTAAGTTAAAGGAAAGTACAAATCCCCAAGGAAATATGCTGACAGCTGTTTCCTGGGTAGAACTAGGTTGGGCATGTGTCTGAGAGAAGCTTGTGAATTCTAAGAATCATTTTGGCTGGGGATGGAAGAGGGAAATGGGGGACAGAAGGTTACCAAGAAAATGTGTCAGACAAGTGTTCTTGGGAAAGCGACTGGAGACTGACAGTGATGGGGAGGGCTGGGTAAGAGATAACTTCTCAAGGGTGGTTCTAAATGGAGTTTAGATTTTCTGTGCAGTCCCCTTCTTCAGTTTCCTGCTTAGAAGCTCTATACCTAAGGTCATAGGTCTAAAGATTACCACAGTCCAGGTAGAGTGGATTAAACCAAACCCTTACTGAAAAAAATCACCATCACCACTGCCATACTTTTAAACTGATAATATTCTGACATGTAAGAGACAGCCTAGTTTGGAAAATAATATAAGGGTGAAAGATGACATGTGGGAAACAGCTTCAAACCAAATGCTAAAACACTTGAATTTTTTATTTTTTATTTTTAGTACTGGGGATTGAACTCAGGACCTTGCTTTTGCAAGGAAGGACACTTGAATTTTTATCCTGGATTTGCAAGAACTGGCTGTTTACGTCATTTTTCTCATTTATAAAATGGAAATTGAGGCTATAAGATAGGTAAGATGGCTACAGATTTTAAATTCCTTGACACATCAGATAATTGATCTATTGGCTAAGAAAGTGATTAATTGCTATTATTTGGTAAAGTGGCTAGCAAGTGGTCAGATTAACATGTTTCTTTTGATTCCTTTTTTTTTGATGAAAATATTTCACAGAAGAGCCAAAAGATGGGGCTCAGAAAAGTTCAAAGATCTAAACCCCAAATGAGAAAATGCCTCTGAATTATAGACTGCTAAATAACCATGGACTGTAGCATCCCTTTGCAAGCTCTGGTCTAAGCCACAAGCTTCACCATTCTAGGCATCCCATCCCATTAGGCAATCCTTCCTTTATCCATTTTCATATGAGAGAGGACCAACTACTTTCATTATTAACAACCCAGAAATTCCTGCCTGAGCCGTATAATGCACTTTACCTGTTGTCTTAACTCCATTGTAATGATGTGGAGTGGGCACTGAATGATGTTTTATGCTAAATCCACAATAACTTTTCCATGTTTATTAGAGGAATCGTCAAAACTAGTTACAGAGGATAAAAGGATTCATGGGTCAGTTTATAAGCTTATAAAATCCCTAATGTTGAACCTCAAGCTTCTAGAATGTATTTTTGTGTTTTCCATCTTATTAGAATGCAGGTTCTTAAAGTAGGTATTGATGATCTTCTGGGTTTCTGCAGGATCTGTTGTATTTTCAATCTTTTCATTCCTAATTGCATAGATTTGACTCTTTTTGATAAGGTTGGATAAGGGTTTATCTGTTTTATTTGATCTTTCAAAGAACCAACTCTTTGATTCATTGATTCTTTGTATTGTTTTCTTAGTCTCCATTGTATTAATGTCTGCTTTGATCTTTATAATTTCCTCCCTTGTATGAGCTTTGGGCTTGACTTTCTTTTTCTAGAAGCTTGAGGTTCAACGTTAGGGTGTACATTTGAGCTTGTTTTGTTTTACTGATTGAGAATTCACTGCTATAAATTTCCCTTGTAGGACTACTTTCACTGCATCCCATAAGTTCTGATATGTTGTATTGGCATTATTTAATTGTAGAAACTATTTTATTTGTTTTTTATTTTATGTGTGACGTATTTGTTGTTCAGGAAGCTATTATTTAATTTCTATGTGTTTATGAATTTTTTTTGTGGTTTCTTTTGCCCTTGATTTCCAATTTTATTGCACTAATAATATGTATGAAGTAATTTTAATTCCTTTTCATTTACTTAAGCATGTTCTATGAGCTAGTATGTGGTTTATTTTGAAGATCATCTTGTGTGCCTCTGAGAAGAATGTGCATTCTGATATGTGGTAGAACACTCTGTAAACATCTGTCAAGTCCTTTTGTTCAAATGTTTGGTTCAGTTCTGATATTTCTTTCTTGCTTTTTTATTTGTGTGTGTGTGTTTGTGTGTGTGTGTGTGTGTTTTGTCTTTTGATCTGTCTATTTGTGGCAGTGGAGTTTTGAGGTCCCCCATTACAATTGTATTAGTGCTTATTTGATTTTTCATGTCCATTTATATTTGTTTTATTTATTTATTTATTTATTTATTTATTTATTTATTTATTTTTTGCTTTTTTTTGAGACAGGGTCTCACTATGTAGTTGAGACTGACCTGGAATTTATTATGTAGCCCAGGCTTGTCTTGAACTCATGGCAATCCTCCTGCCTCAGCATCCCGAGTGCTGGGATTACAGGCGTGTGCCACCATGCCTGGCTTACATTTGTTTTATATAGTTGGGTGTGCTGGTATTTGATATACATATCTATCTATCTATCTATCTATCTATCTATCTATCTATCTATCTATGTATCTAGATATAGATATATGATTGTTACCTCTTTCTCTTGGATTGTTCCCTTTATAAGGATATAATGACTTTTATCTCTGAAGAATATTGGCTTGAAATCCACTTTGTTTGCAAATAGAATAGCTAAGCCTGCTTTTTTCCAGGTTCCTGTCACATGGAGTATTGTTTTTCATCCTTTGACTTTCAGTCTATATATTTTTTCCAATTAAATGTATTTCTTATGCACAATGTATTGTTGGATCTTCTTCTTAATTCATTCTGCCAGTCTGTTTCTTTTGATTAGTGAATTGAGGCCATTTACATTGATGGTTATGACTGATATGTATTGACTTATCCTTGTCATGTTATTTTTCTGTTGTTGGTTCCCCCCCTCATTTAATTATTTGCCTTGCCTGGTAGATTCATTCTGTTGGAGTTCATGGAGTTCTAGTCCTTATTATCTCTTTCTAGAATGTCCTTCAGAACATTTTGGAGTGCTGGTTTGGGGGTCATGAATTTCTTCAGGTGTTCTTTGTTGTGTAAGTATCTTATTTCTCTATCAACTTTGAAAGATAGTTTTGCAGGGTACATCAGTCTGGGCTGGAGGTCATTTTCTTTCATCTTTTTAGGTGGGGTACCAGGAATCAAACTCATGTCCTTGAGCTTGTGAAGCAGGTGGTAGAATCTCTGAGCTAAACCCCTAGCCCTGGAGGTTGTTTTCTTTTAGGGCTTGACATATTTCATTCAAAGCTCTCCTCGATGTGAGGGTTTGTGTTGAGAAGTCTGCTGTGATTCCGTTGGCCTTTCCTTTACATGTGATTTATTTCTTTTCTCTAACAACTTTTAATTTATTTTTTGGTTGTTTGTTTGTTTTGAATCTTGCTATGTAGCTCAGGCTGGCCTTCAACTCACTATTTAGTGTAGGCTGACCTTGCAATTATGGTTAACCTCCTGCCTCAGCCTCCCAAGTGCTCAGACTACAGGCATGCAGCACCATGCCCCACCTAACAACTTTTAATATTCTGTTCTTGTGTTGAATTTCTGGAATCTTGAGTATTATATGCCTCAGTGTAGCTTTGTTTTGTTTTGATACCAGGGATTGAACTTGCAACCTTGCGCTTGTGAGGCAGGTGGTGGAACCACTGAGCTAAATCCCCAGCCCATGTAGTTTAAAAAAAAAATTATGACTAATTGAGGGAGTTTTATATGCCTCCCTCACCTGTATGTCCAATTCTTTTTCCATGGTTGCAAAGTTTTCTGCCATTACTTCGATGAACATATTTTTATGTCATTTGCACTATCTCCTGCTTTTTCATTGACTCTAATCAATCTTACATTATTCTTCTTTGCATCATCTAGCAGCTGTTGAATTGATTCTTTTGTAAACCTTGGTATTTTAAAGAAATATTTCTTTTCCTTATCATTAACCACAATCCTATCTTCTATATCTGATATTCTGCCTTGGTTCTTTCTGTGCATATACTGTCAATGGAAGTTTTAATTTCCTGGATATATTTGAATCTGTTTCATGGATTCCATTTCTTTCCTATGTTGTGCATTCATGGTTTCTATCATTTTCCTAAGCTCCTCTATCTTTTTTGTCTGTATCTGCTCTAGAATACTTAGGAATTGACCACTTCTCACAGATGTCTTGCAGGTGTAGTTGGCTTTTGGGTTTTGAGTCTGTTGCAAAATCCTAACTCCTCAATTTTTTGGAGATGAGAAGTTGCTGCCTATTTGGCCTAGTCCCTGGTTCTTTGGCTCTGGCTTATAATATTGTTTATGACCATTGGGCAGACTTAATCTTAGCAAACCAGGTAGAGCAAATGATTTGAACAGTTATGTCACCTTGGCTAAAGTAGTACAGTCAACAATAACAATGTCATCAAACACAGCCTAGAAATGACATACTGTAGAACCATTAATTTGGCACCTTTAACTGTATGAATTATATGTGTGGTTATACTAGAAAATCTAAAACAAACCAGAAAATTATATACAGTAAATATGCCCTCAATATGGTGCTCTTACCCTTAGGAGAGAAAATTTAAAAGCAGCATGAGGAAGGAGGAAAATAGAGAAATAATAATAAGAAGAAGACTAAAGAGCAAATCTGGAGGACAAAGGAGCATTACAGAAACTTTGGGGAAGTTTGTGAAGAAGATAGGAGGGAAAGAGAGAAAGAAGAAATAAAACAGGAACAGAACAACAACAACAACAACCAAAAACCTAGAAACAGTGTTCATACTCATAAAAAGAAAACAGTCAGGAAAAAGAAGAAAAAAAATCTTTATTTCAGAATGTGTCTTGCTGTCACTGGTAGATAAAGTGGGCAGATAGAGCACAGATCCATGTTGATTAATCCCAGAAAGCCAGCTGTAGATTTATGGAGGGGTAGTGGATAATCCCAGAAAGGCTGCACCTTATTTCTACTGAAGTTCAGGCTGGTTTCTGGCTGTGAGCTTGGAACCTGATTTGTTCAGCTTTCAATATTCTGTGTGTTGCATGCTGGCTTGAACTCAGCTCCCTGCCAGCTTGTACTCAGCTCCTTGACACACTGTTGACTTAAACTCAGTTTTGTCTCATCCTAAAACTGAGAGCCACTAGATTGAGCCAGCCTGCAGTTGCTCTGAGTTCTGAGCTCTGTTTACCCCTCTCTAAGATGCTGGACAATTGCCCTTCCTCGGGGGGTGCTGCCCAAATAACTCACCATCCACTGCAGTCTGCTGCATCCACTGCTCTGTTCCACTGGTGCATTTCTTCATGGAAGCTTCTGGGGTTGCCAGTAGTCTCTGTGCATCTGCAGGTTCAAGCTGCTCCTTCCACAAAGTGAGTCTGAGCTGAGGGAAAAAGTGCTGCTTGCCACTTCCTTTTTCTGCACTGAGGTCTGTCTCTTCATTCTCCCTGTGGGCTTTAGCTCTCACTTCAGATTCTTGCTGGGCTCTGAGGATGCACTTCCTTTCTTCATCTTCGCTTTCTCACATTGCTATATTCTAGTGTCTGGATCCCAAATCTTAGAAGCTATTTCTCTGCTAATCATCACTCTGCTATCTTCCCAGAAGTCTCTCAAATTTTGCATTTTGTAATGATCAGTACTATAAATATACTTTTGTTATTTTGCATTTAAGAACAAATCATCCTGCATCAACATTCTTCTCAATTAAATTTCAGTTAATGAAGTTTGGCTGAACATTGCTGTGATATCCCCCTTCCTCCCTCTCTTCTTTCCTTCCTATGAAATAAACAAATCTTAGTCCTGCATTTAGGTGTTTCTTTCTTTCTTTCTTTCTTTTTTTCTTTTTTCTTTTTTTGGTACCAGGGATAGAACTGAGGACCTTTAGCTTTTGAGGCAGGTGGAGGAACCACTGAGCTAAATCTCCAGCCTGGGATTTAGTTTTTAATAACAATTTTTACTTTGTGTGATGTGGGGACCAAAACCAGGGTCTTGCACATGTGAGGGAAGGGCGCTATCACTAAACTCCCAGTTCTAGTTTTATTTTTTGCATAAGCTTGTTAAAAACAAACTGAAACAAAACAAAACTGTCAACCCTTAAACTAGTATTCCCCTTGTATCTTTATCCAATTGTAAAGCACAAACTCTTTGTCTTCTAAATAGAGCCTCTAATAGTCCCAGCTCCAAGCTCACTTTCATTCTCTTAGGCCAGATGGAGTCAGATCCCTAATCTTCAGTGTCCTTTGTGGTACAGCACTGCTTCCTTCAGCTGGTTCTTGAGGATACAGCAGACTGTGTTCTGCTCACCCTTCCATTACCAAAGATCAAATAGTATGTATTCTCACTGTTTGAAGTGTGAGGAGATACAAAGATGAGTAAGGTGGGTTTACAGCCTAATAAGATAAGAAAGCACACAATTATGATATAGTGTGAAGATAATACATATAAAATGGAAAGGGACAGAAAAAGCAGTAGAGAGGGGCCTTTCATTGTGACTGGAGGATCAGGAAAAGTTTGGCTGTACTGGATGTGGAGATCTGGCAAGGAGGATTCTGCTCATGCTTGCTGTTCTTTGAGCTTAAATGTTCTAATAGTTCATCACACATATCTAAAAATTTCCTCATTCCAGGGAGAGGAGGCACTGCTGACTAGAAAGCCCTGTGGATGGAAGATCTCTGTTCTCTGTTCTATAATCTCCACCATTCTTATTGCTGGTTGTTACATTCTGGGCCACAGACCACTTTGAGTTCTCTGCTTTATTCAGTGTCACTCCCCTTCCAGACCCCTTGGTGAGAAACACACTTTGGCAATGGTAAGAACATCTAGAGAGGGAAATTTAACCTGCAAAGGGCAGGAGATAGGATTTTTAAAAATGTTTGAAACATAAGGTAGGCTTAGGCAGTTGATCAAATTTTGTTCCGTAATGGAACAATTATCAATTGGTCTATCCCAAGATTTTCTGAGCTTATTTATATCTATCCTCTTCCTCAAATTTGCTCTTTTATTTTACACATTGCGAATGTCTGCTCAGTGCTTATCTTTGGGTAAGACACTGTGGGGGGACACAGTTTTAAAAAGTGCTTAAAGGAGTTTTTAGTGTAAAGACAAATGGAAATTGAAGATAAACAACGAAGCAAATCACTGTGTGTATCAAGTGGCCAAGGTAGATCATTATAATTATTGTTTGAAAGAAAGAGTGTGATATTATTATACAGTATAGACATAACTTGCAAATTGTTAAGCCTATGATGGTTAATTCTGTGCATCAACTTGGCTAAGTTATGATATTCAGTTGTTTGTTGAAGCACCAATTTAGAAATTACTGTGACGATATTTTTAGATATGATTAATATTTAAATCAGTAAACTTCGAGTAAAGCAGATTACCTATGTTATAGTAGCACAATTTATAATAGCTAAGTATTGGAAGTGGCGTATATGTCCATCAACAGATGAATGGATACTAAAAATATGGTATTTATACACAATGGGGTACTACTATGCCATGAGGAAGGATAAAGTGGAGTCTTTTGTAGGAAACTGGGTGCATGAGACCATAATTTTAAGTGAAATACATCAGACACATCAATTTAAACATCAAATGGTTTCTCTATATGAGAAACACAAATTATAAAGAGAAAAATAAAAGCTTGATAATAGGAACTAGGGAGACAGAGCTTTCCCACATGGGAGGGGGATCAAGAAATGGGAGGTGGGGAAGGAAAGGGGATGAAAGAAGGAATTAAGATGTGTTATATACATGTATCAATTCTTCATAGTGAATGTAATCATTATGTACTGCAAACATGTACTAATATAAAAATGTTGGGTTTTTTTGTACATGTTTACAGTATATCATGTTTGCAGTAGACCATATTTACATTCTCTGTGAGGAGTTGGTACATGTACAGAACACATCTTAGTTCTTTTTATTGTCCCTTCCACTCCTTAACCTCCATCTATAGATCCCCTTCCCATTTGTAAAAGATCTAGCTCCTTGCTTATGTCTGATCTGTATCTTGCTGAAATGTAGTTTTTCTTTCTCTAGGGTTGTAAGCCTTGTGAAGAATTCTAGGAGAGGAAGCAATATGATGAAACAAAAAAGCACAAACATATATTTATAAATAAATGGATTACATTTGACAAAATTTCAGGACTGTATCCTTTCTATAGAGTAGCAGCTCTCAACTGGGGTGATTTTGCCCCTCTTGCCCCTCTAGGGTACATTTTTTGTTGTCATAATTAGGGAAGGTGGTACGACTGGCATTTAGTGGGTAGAGATGTTATGGATGTTGCTAAAAGTTTCCCCATGTGCTCAGAATCCCATCCCCAGGTTCAGAATGTCAATACAATGCTGAGGCTGAGAAATTCTGCTGCAAAATGAGAGTGAGAAGTAGGGGAGGAGAAGGAGGAGAAGGAGGAGGAGGAGGAGGAGATCATAAGCAGCTTACACCATGCCTTTAGTGCGTCACAAGTATTTCTGATGGTTCTACAGATAAGTAGGAAGCTAAAGGAGGTTTGTGAACAGGGTAATCATGAAGGTGGATGAATCAGGCGGGTGAATCTGGCTGTGTGGAGGGTACAGTGGGAGAGGAATGGCTAGAGGTGGAACAGTCATGTGATGGGCTTTGTGATTGTTCAGACTCCAATGCTGGGAGCCTATTGTGGTTTAGACATGAAATTTCTCATGCACTCAGAGGTGGGACTTTGGAAAGGTGATTGAATTGTGAGGGTGCTGTGCTATTCAGTAGATTAATCTCTTGATGAGTTCACAGCTGGGTGTGCTGCTAGAGAGTAGGGCCAGATGGGAGGCAGTGGTCACTGGGAGGATGAGCTGGAGGATGTGTTCTCCCTTGCTTTTCCCCTTTCTCTCTACCTCCTCTCTGCCATGGTGTGAGCAATTTTACTCTACCCTGCCTTCCTGTCTTGGCTTTTGTGCTCTGAAACCTTTAAAACTGTGGACAAAAACAAACTTTTCCTTTTTAAGTAGAAGGTATTGTTTACTTTATCTCAGTGACAAGAAAGTGACTAGTACAGAGCCTAAGAGATTGGGGGAAGATGAGAGGAAAATAATGAAAATTGATGGATATAAGAAGACTGAAGAGGAAGCTAGCTTACTAGTATTTGTTCTTTCACATGACATTTTTAATTACATAATTCTAGCTGTCATTTAAGCTATGAAAATGGCTTTTAGAGCCAAGAATTATACAGGTAAATTTTTCATTATGCAATAGATATTGTTATTCACCTCCTATAACAAAACTTTAATATAATAATGCCATATAATAAAAAAATGTGATGCTGGGCATGGTGATTGGTACCTGTGATCCAAGCATTTGGGAAGCTGAGGCAAGAGGATCACTGAGAGGTGCCCAGGCTACGTAGTGAATTTAAGGTGAACCTGGACTACCTAGGGAGACACTACCTCAAAAAAAAAAAAAAAAAA